>NC_058130.1:348873720-349031079 GCF_016433145.1 Gracilinanus agilis | reverse complement strand
ATATATATATATAATGCCTACTTCCCCACCCCTTTCTTTCTTTCTGTGTATACTCTTCTTGTATACCCAAATCATGAGAAATGGCAAGCTGTGCCCTATTCTTCCTTCTGTATTCGTGTATTTATGGTTATCTTTGTTACAAAGGGATGGCTCATGGAAGAGGTAAGGAGTGGAGTGGAAGTAGAGAGAGAAAGGAAGGTTGAGAAGAAATGACCAGTTTACAAAACAAAAGAGACTATAATTGAATTGCTTGATAAAAGCAGACCAAGAAAATGCAAATAATTATTTGTTGAAAGAAGGCAGGAAGTGGGAGGATTGATCCTACTGTAGCAAAATGCTTCAATTCTCTAAGTAACAAGAAGAAGAAATGAGTCACTGTGCTGAGTGCTGGAATGCAAGGAATGGCAGAAATAATCCCTGTCCTCAAGTAGTTCAAAATCTAATGGGGAAGAAATATGAGATTTGTCATAATTGATAATTATTTCATTTTGCAAACAAGGTATTTTTCATTTAAATATTTAAATAGTGGATAATATTGCCATTTACAGTCTAAAGGGTTTCTCTCTTCCTATATTTGCCTGGTAATTAGCTTTTAAGCCCTTAAATGTTCACCTGAAAACTTGATAATGGACTACAGCACAGATAGGTATTTTTGCTACTAATGGCTGTTGTATACACTTATTGGAGAAGGGAATTATACTTAAACCAAATGAGTTGGAATTTATTACTGTTTTGAAGGGAAATAATATAGAATTTGTGCTTTAGTCAGCACGTGGAAGCAAAAAAAAAAGATTGGAAAGGCCATATTAAAAGATAATCTCTTTTCTTATCACAATGCTTTCTTTATTATAGAGGACAACATATTTCTACCTTCTGCTTTATGAATTTGTTGTCTTCCACTTATATCAGTTACTGTTTTCTTAGAGAGAGGAGTTTCCTAGAAACTTAACTTTATGAAGGCAGAAATATAACCTGGGAAATTGGTGAAAGAATCTTAACTTTTAAAAGACCTACTTTTTTAACTATGAAAAATCTGACTAAGCCAATGGGACAGATAGCAAGGAGGTAGATCCTCCTGGAAATTCTCACTGTCTATCTCCCTTCTTTCCCTCCTTAAATCCTTCTTGTGAATTTAGAACTCAGCTCTCATTTGGCTTAAGAGCTTCTGAGTGAATCATCTGGGTGGAGAAAGAGAGGGAATGGCAGAGTAGATGAAGGTTTTGCAAAACCTAGTGCCGTCTCATGAAATCATAAAAATCAGCTATGTTAAGAAACTGATTTCCTTTGTAAGGTCTAAGTTGCCTGTGGTGCATGAGTACTCACTATAGCATACTTCCTTCTCTGTGATTCAACCTAGGTTTAAATATCTTAGGGCATAATGATGTGTCATACCCCTGACAAGCCTTTTAATGTTTTTCTTCATTGACTGTCAGTTTTGTAGCTTTATGCTCATTTTAGTGTTTGCTGCCTACTGAACCATAAGGTCATTTCCAGATCTTTAGCTTGCATGAAAACTGTAAATACCCATTACCAGCCAGATCTCTTAAAGTGCTATATTATATACCCCTTAGCCAGAAATGATATGCCTAGAAAAATGTTGGAGTCTTACGCATGAGTAGAGAGGGAAAATGGCATTTGACCAAAGGAGAAAGCCCTGCAGTTTGACCATTGGCACAGATAAATTAAAAAACAAAACAAAACACTAGGATATAGGGTAAACGAAATCTGTGTTGTTATAAAACAATGGTCATGAACTGTTGTATAATGTTATTTGATAAGTCTGACTTGGCTGCCCTATTGATTTTGGAGATGGGATAAAACTCCTTATAGATGCTACTTTGAGAACTTGCTAATCTGAATCATTTTTATCCAGAACCAAAGACTTTTGTAACTTGACAGTCTTGGTGAAATAGTGAATGTTTAAAATATTTCACCCACATAAGATTGCTTTTTCCATCCTCTTTGCTGATTTGGTATTTTCTAACCTAGCAGCAGTTATGTAAAGCCACAAAACCTTAGTAGCCCAGAAGTTTAGCCCAGAAGTTTATTTTTCAATGAAAAAAAAGGCATCTAACTATCTTGGACAAAATAAAAGTTCCACAAGTAGAGTTTTGCTAAATTGTGTGATTTATTTGCCTTAGTAGAGTTAACTAGAGAGAGAGCTCCAAGTAACAGTTTTAGAAATGGACCGACTATGGATTGTATAGGGTACCTGCCTCACCCTTTACTTCAGAGAAACTTGGGAAATATTTAGGCTTTATAGTTTTGATGAAATAAACTTTTTTTTTCACTCAGAAATCATGATGCTAATGTTCAAAGGTCTAGTGTTCCAAATTTATTTATTAGAATTGTTGTGAAGGTCTTCACTTTTAGTTCTGGCTAGAATTTTCCCAGACTTGGATATGGAATTCAGTTTAGGAAATATTTTAAGAACCTATAATAAGAAGGACTCCCCTTAATCAGCAAACTCCTGTGACTCCCTACTATACCTCTAGGATAAAATATGAAATCCTCCGTTTTGGTGTCCAAAGATCTACATAACCTGGTTCTTTCCTTCTTTGCCTGTAATCTTATACCTTGCTCTTCCCCACGTAATCAATCATTCAGTGACACTGGCCTCTTGGATAAATCCTATGATAGGACACTTCATTTGGCCATTTGTCCTGGCTGACCTTCTTTCCTGGAATTTTCCCATTCCTCACCTTTGACTTCTTCCTTCAGATCCTACCTAAAATCCACAGCATGTAAGAAACCTTCGGCAATGACCCTTAATACTAGTACCTTCCCTTTGTTGTTTATCTCCAATTTATCTTCACTGTATCTTGTTGGTACATAGTTGTTTGTTATCTTCTTCCCCTTTAGATTGCAAGTTCCTTGGGAGAAGGGGCTACTTTTTTGTCTATTCTGTATATTCAGGGCTTCTCACAATGCTTGGCACATGGTATACTGGTACTTAACAAATGCTTCTTGATTGACTGACTGCTAGATGTTGAGGACACAGATATAAAAGTGAAACAATCACTATTCTATAAACTATGTTACATGTACACAAATAAACATAATACAATGAAAACTAGAGAGAACTACATGTTATGGATGTGTCCCATAGGAGGAAACCTCCTCATCAGATCTTGGCAGGAGGCAAAGATTCTGATCAGGGAGGGGGAACATTCCATGGGAGCATGGCAAATGACTTGTACAAATCATGAATGTAGGCACTGCAATATCAAGTTCAGGTAACTGTGACTCATTCTCTTTGAGTGAATACATGAAGGAGGGAGTGTTGGGAAATAAGCCTAAACAGAAAGATTGAAATCAAACTGTTATCATTGTTCAGTTGTATCTGACTCTTTGTGATCCCATGTACTATAATAGCACACCAGGCCCTTCTATTTGCCACTGTTTCTCAAGTTCACATTGGTTGCTTCTATGATACTTCCTATCTATCTTCTCCTCTGCCGTCTTTTTTTCCTTTTGCCTTTGGTATTTCCTAATATAAGGGTTTTTTTTAGTGAATCTTTTCTACTCGTTATGTAGTTAAACTTCAGCTTCAGTATTTGTGCTTCTAGTGAATAAATTGAATTAATTTCTTTAAGCACAGACCGATTTGATATCCTGGCTGTTCAAAGGACTCTCAAAAGACTTCTCCAGCACCAAAATTCCAAAGCCAAACTATGGAGTGCTCTAAATACCAGACTGAGGCATATACATTTTATTAGACATAATGAAGAGAAGGTCTTTTTGAGCAAAGGGAGTGATGTAGCCAGACCTGTGCTTTATGAGAGAGTCAGTGTAGCATAGAGTACTGGCTTCAAATCTCACTTCAGATATATCATAGCTGTGTGACCATCACAAGTCACTTAAATGCTCTGTGCCTCAGTTTCCTCATGTGTAACATGAGAGGATTGGACTGGGTGGCCTCCAAGGCCTCTTCTAAATTCTAAATCTATTATATTATTATGATCTTTCAAATATTGTTTTGCCAGTTTTGTAGAGAGTGAGGTAGAGGAGTGAGGGGAGAGATTAGAAGCCTGGGGACCAGTTTGGAAATTATTACAGTAAATAAGATTAGAGGTGATGATGACTCTAAGTTAGAGGATGGATAGAATGAGATTGAAAGATATATTGTGATAAAAAGCAATGAACCTTGGTAATTGAGTAGATATGTATATAGGTGATTAATATGAATTTGGGCAACTAAGAAAATGGGATAATCTGGAGGGGGAAAGCTTTAATGAGGAAAGCGAATTCTATAACTTCTCTCCCTTTTTCAATTTTAACTAAATGTATCCTTTGAAAGCAAGACTTTTTAATGTATCAAAGGAATAATTTGTGTAACCTTTACCTGAACCTTTAAAAATGAGGCTAAAAAACACACCCATATGCAAATATGTCTATTCATAATAATAGTTGTCTCACACTAATATCTCACTTGACAGTTTATACAGTACTTTCACATATATTGGTTTGTGAGGTTCTCACCATAATCTTGCATGGCAAGTCTTGCCATGTTTTACAGATAAGGCATACAGAAGACTTTGTCCAAGTCACACAATCTTTTTAAAGCACTTTCTTTTTGAAAAATGTATTTTCTTGTTACATTAAAATTCCCAGGTATCTCCCTTCCTCCTTCCCAAACCCTGACTAGAAAAGGCATTATTTGACAAAAAAGATATAAAACTATTTCTTGCTTCTGTCTGTTTATCAGTTTTTTCAGTGGAGGTGGACATAACACATATCATTCATCAAACAATATTTCCGTTTCCATATATGATGTTCTCGTGGTTCTGCTCATTTCACTCTTCCTAATTTCATGTAGATCTTTCCATGTTTTTTGAAAATTTCATCATTTCTTATGGTGTATTAGCATACCATTACAATCACATGCCACAACTATTTTAGCCATTCCCTAGTTGATGGGCATCTCTTCAGTGTCTAGTTCTTTGCCACCCCAAAGAGAGCTGTTATAAATATTTCGTTAACGTTCTTTTCATTTCTTCCTGATCACATTAAGAAATAAACATAATAGTGGTATTGTTGGGTCTAAACATGATTTTATAACTCTTTGGGCATAATTCCAGATTGTTTTCCAAAATGACAACTCACACAATTTAGAGAATAGCAGATTCTGAATTAGACCCTAAATTGGCAGTACTGAATTTTAAGACCCTCTTTTAAAAGGCAAATTCTTTCTTTTGAATTATTTGGTGATTTACTGTCCATTGGTGGTTTCTTGGGTAATTTTCACTTTAAACTAAAGTGTGTCATTTTTGGTGTTCCTTGGTTGGTTCTTGAAATTGGTCCATCTTCTCCCCCCCAGAGAACAGGCTACTTTTGTTGGTTAGAGAGACAGATGTTGGATTTAACTACTACCTGATAGATGTCGATGTGATGAAACACTTTGGCACTATTCCCAGAAAACATGGACATATAGTATTTCTCAAGTGCTATACACCAGAGTGAGTTCCAGAGTAATTATCCCTGTGGAAAAGAGTTCCAATATTCTCAACTCTCTGGTTTCTGGCACTAAATGATAAGTTCAGAAACATTGTACAGGTGCCAGGGTAAATATATATGCCCTTTCCCTGTCTTTCAGTTAGCAGTCTTCAACTTTAAATAATTTGTTTAGGAATTGAAGAAATTCATCATGGCCTTTCCAGTTCTGGAAAGATTATGGCCATTATTTAAGTTGGATTGCTTGGTTTTCATGTAAGTGACATGTCAAGTCTGGTGATTAGAAAGTAAAGGTTGTTGAGGTTTCTTTATTCCACCCATTCTTGTACCCACTTGTATGTGCATAAGCAAGCAGTGGCTTGTAGCTGATTCTTCAGCAGTTCAACAGATTGGATTTAAGTTAATGGGGAAACCTGTTGGTTTCTGTTTGGAAGGGTTTCAAAGACCAGGATTTGGGAGATTTATTTCAGAGTTCCTGATTGTATACAACTCTTTAAAGATCGTTATAGGCATTATTTCAACTAGAAGTTCTCAAGTTGTATTAAACCTTAAACCATACATCCAGTTATTTTAATGTCTTAAGGATAACAATAGGAATTTATAGATTCCAATCCCTAGGCACTAAATGTCTTGGAATTTTCATTCTTTTTTTTATTTCACCCTCCTGCTTTCTAAAGGATTCGGAGAAGGTCAAGATGATCAGTAGTTTGGCAAAAAAAGAGGTAAAAAAAGACTAACAAATCAACCTTAGATTAAGCAAGAATTTACTACATTTCAAAGTTGTTTGGAGAGAAAAGATACAGATGTATACAATCTTGGGTACAATTTTTGTAGGATTTAGAAAGCTTGTTGATCATCTTGAATCAATACTTAGCCAATGAATAACTTACTAACACCACCCTGAGAAATAACATTAAAAAAATCTTTTTTAATTACAAAAATCTTTTTAGTGCTGTGGACTTTACAGAGAAGTATCATAATAAATTTTGTTGGCTAGTCCTGTCAGAATTACGTGTGTTTGTATACATAATATATGAATATATATACATGTATGTATGCATACTCATATATATCTAGATGTCTATGTATATCTAAATAAATTCTGAACAATTTGAATATTTGAGAAGTAGAAAGGATTATGGATTTTCAGAGTCCAGCAAAATAAATTTTTGTTATATGCAACTCCAAAGAGTATTTGCTGGGCCACATAAAACCTTTTTTTTTATAAATATATGATTTATTTAACCTTTTTCATGTCAACTAATACATATTGAAGTGTGATTTAAACAACCTGGAATTGGAAATTATAAATTTACTTACTTTAAGTAAAACTGATTTATATATCATCTATTAATAACCTTTGATTTCCTTGGTATAGGTATTCCATTCACTAATGTATATTTTAGCCCCATCTGTGATTATGTAGATGATAATACATGAATCCTTTCTTCTTCTCTCAAATATCTGATGGCTGGCTACTATCTCATTATAAAACCTATTTGAAATTAATAAGTTTGCTCTCTCCTAGCCAGAATACATCTAGAGCACTGTATTCAGGCATTGTGTTTTCAAGAGGAAAATAAACAATTTGGAGAGAATAGAGAAGAGAATGACTGTGATGTTGAGGGTACACAAAACCTTACCCTGTGTAAGGACTGATTTAATGGAACCCAAGATATTTATCCTGAAGAAGGGAAGACTGGGACTGGGAAAAGAGAAAGATGTACTTAGATTCTTCAAATATTTAAAGTGTGCTGTGTGGAAGAACAGTTAGAGAGAACCAAGTCTTTCACCAGATCAATACTCAAAAGTCCTGGAAGGAGCTATAAGAGCTTCTGCCCTAGTAGTATGGAGCCTTCAAGAACCTGAGGTCAACTCTTGCTTATACTAAAGCATTGGATTGGGACCTTAGTGGAAAGATAAGTATATGTCATATGGGAAAACTCACATTTATTAAAAAGATGTGTATATATATATATATATATATATATGTGTGTGTGTGTGTGTGTGTGTGTGTGTGTGTGTGTATAATATATATATATATAAAGGGCAGGTAGGTAGTGCAGTGGATAAGAGTGGTAAGCCTGGAATCAGGAAGACTCATCTTCCTGAGTTCAAATCTGGCCTCAGACACTTGTAAACCATGTGGCCATGGGCAAGTCACTTCACTCTGTTTGCCTCAGTTTCCTTATCTGTCATATGAGTTGGAGCATAAAATGGCAAACCTCTTCAATATCTTTGCAAAGAAAACCCAAAAGGGGTTTTCTGAGTCTAGCAAAATGACAGGTTGTGAAGGGTCAGACACTCCTTAAAAGGATTAAACAATAACATCACTATAGATATTTGATTTACACATCTTTTCAAGAACAATGAGTTCCATCTGCTGAAATTTTTCTTTTCTTCCTCTCACCCTTTCGGAAAATTATCATTTACTTATTGGAAATAAGCTGAAACTTACCCCTCCCTATATAATGATATTTTACTTTCGAGAGGTACTTTTAATGACTCTTGTCTTTTTTATATTCATGGAAAAATCTTAAAGAGGTATACACAGGTAGATTAAAACATGCAGATAATTTATCTTCTGTATAGACCCATGTTATCAAACCTAGGGCACATGTACTAGAGTGTGCTGGAAGGGGCTGCTCCCCTCCTTGTCTCTAAGGGTACATGAGGACATTTCTTGCATCACCTGCCCCTCTCTCCAACAGCCCAATGGGAACACTTCCTCCCTCCCCTGACCAGGGTAAGACAGGGGGCTCACATGTGGCATGAGGGTTGCAATTTGGGCATTTGGTCTCTAAAAGATCACTGTTAAGGACTATGACATTCATTTCTTCATCTGTTTTCAGCATGTATCAATGACACAGGTAAAGATGTTCACTTAATGTTAAAGATAAAGGAAGACCAATAGCTAATATATTTTTTTAAAGAGCTGATTATTCTAGAAGGATAAGTTGAATCTCAATACGAATAAATTGAATCTCAATAGGAATAAATCTAAGTCTTATGTGTAGTTTCCAGCATGAGTACAATCCACTATTGGGGAGGTGCTATGACTATTTAACTCAGCCTTAGGGAAAAATTCTTCTGTAGTAGGAGACACTAAATGCCAGGAGAGCACTTGCACTTAATTGGAGGAGGTAGAGAAAAGAGTGGCCAAGAAGTTGAGGGGACAGTGTGTGGCACTGGAAGGAGAAAAAGAGTAATGAGTTTTTCACCCTTGCTTTGTGCCTGCTGTTCAAACTCTACCGTAGATGTTACACTTTTGCCAGAATTTCCTATGTGTGAAAATACAGCCACATTGCCAGTATTACAGTAGTCAATGTGTGTTGTTTTACTCAGAGCCATCCCTTATGAAGATTGATTTGAAGAAGCTGAAGATTTGTATCCTAAAAAAAGGAAAGGCTTGGTAGGAGAATATTAATAGATTCTTCAAATTTCAAAGTGTGTTAAGTGGAGGAGGCATAACAGTAACCAAAGGAGTCACATCTTGTCTCAGCATAAAGGCATTTCTAACTATTAGAACTGTTTATAAATGAAATCGACTTCTTGTTGTGTTGGATTACCAATCACTAGATGTCTTAAAGTGGAAGCTGAATGGGCATTTGATGGGGATGTTTTAAAGGGGTTTCATGCTTTAGAAAGTGATTTATTCTATTTATTTCTAAAATCCTTTTCAATTCCCATATTCTACCAACTTATGATAACATTCATGACTATGAAGGTATCCCTTTATAAATGAGAAGAGTTCCTTAAAAGTACACAGAATTATAAATTTAATGTCTTCATAGTTATACTTCTTACGTTGAGATGACTATTATATTATTATTTGCCTATAATGACAACAGAGGTGTTAAACCCATCAATATTATGGAAGATAGTTCTGAGTTAAGAGGACTTGTCCAAATAGTAAGACTCTTCTTTATTTTCATCTCTCACTTTAAATACCTCCTTAAATGTTCTAATGCTAACTCAGTAGATTCAAATCACCACCGTCCCAATGGACTTAAATTCAAAATTTCAAGTATCCATATTATATCCCCAAAGTATCTGAGCTGTCTTGCCAGATGGCAACCCAATTAATATGTTTTTGCAAGGTGAAGAAATGTTTTTTCATGGGGGAACAATGAGTTCCATCTGTTGAAATTTCTCTTTTCTTCCTCTTACCCTTTGGGAAAATCATCATTTAGTTATTGGAGATAAACTGCAAACCCTCCCCCCCACCCCATTAATGATGTTATACTTTGGAGAGGTACTTTTAATGACTTGCCTTTTTTATATGTGAAGATCTTAGAGTTATATAAAATAGAATAAATGTGTATTTATCTTACACATAGACTATGACATTCATTTCTTTGTATTTTCACAGATGATCTTCTTGAAAGATAGACATATAAATAATATTAGTAAATAGGTTTTTAAAAAGACCTTACTGGGGCAGCTGGGTAGCTCAGTGGATTGAGAGCCAGGCCTAGAGATGGAGGTCCTAGGTTCAAATCTGGCCTCAGACACTTCCCAGCTGTGTGACCCTGGACAAGTCACTTGACCTCCATTGCCTACCCTTACCACTCTTCTGTCTTGGAGCCAATATACAGTACTGACTCCAAGACGGAGTTAAAAAAAAGACCTTACTTGTAAATCCCTCTTAAAAGCATTATTAATCCTAGTCCCCAGTTGGGATAGAAGAAGGAAATTGGAGGGTTGACCTAAAAGCATTTATTATGAAGAATGTTGGGGAAAGATAGTTTCACCTTGGGTGGAAGATGCAAATTTAAGCTTGACATAAGTAAAAACTACTCAATAATTAGGTGTCCAGAGGTGGAATGAATCACCCCAAAAGATAAGGGGTTCCCTGTTACATGAGTGCTTTGAACAAAGGCTAGAGATACTTTCTTCAGGTATGATTTGGAGTAGTAATTTCTTATGGCAGAATAATATTCCATTATAACAATATACCATAGCCTTTAGCCATTTTTCAATTTATGAACATATCTTCAGTTTCCAGTTCTTTGCCACTACAAAAAGAGCCATTATAAATAATTTTGTACAAGTAGATATTTTCTCTCTTTAATCTCTTTGAGATACAGACCTAGTAGTGGTATTGCTGAGTCAAAAAAAAGGGTGAGTTATACATAGTTTTATGGCCCTTTGGGCATGGTTTGAGATTGTTTTCCAGAATGGGTATATCAGTTCCTAGCTCAAACAGTGTATTAGTGTCACATTTTTTCCACATCCACTCCAATATTTGGAATTTTCCTTTTTTTGTCATGTTAGCCAGTTAGGTAAGTGTGAGTTGTAGTACCTCAAAGTAGCTTTAATTTGCATTTCTTCATTGCTTATTTCTTAGCAAGTACCTGCTTGTTGTGATGGTTGCTACTTTATCAAAAAGTTTGAGATCCAGTACAGCTAAACCACATGATTACTTGTTTTTAAAAATTATTGCTACAAGTCTATGTATATAACCTGAACTTCCCAACAAACTGCTTTTCATCATACATTCTCTAAAAAAGTTCTTTTCATTTATTAACAGAAAAAAAAATTATCCCTAATTTTTGCATATGTGATCCTTTAACTTTTGACAGTATCTGACCAAGTTATCTTGTTCCCTCTTCACGGTGATTTTATTGAACTTGTTTTCAATATTGTATATACTTTTCTTTCAGTTATTCACTTGTATAATCTTATGTATCTTCCAATGTTTCTTTGAACTCTTCATATTCATTTCTTATGTTGCAGTAATCTTCCATTACATTAAGCTACCATGAATGTTCATTCCCACATTTTCTTTGCATGGTCTTTTTTGCAAATAATGCTACTGTGAGCATTTTTGTACATGCATTCTGTCTTCTTATTCCTTGGAATATAGTCCTAGTATTGGAAGCTCTCTGTCTGATATGAGCAGCTTAGTAACTTTTCTTGTATAATTCTAAGATGTTTTTCAGAATGGCTAGACCAATCAGCAATGAATAAGGAAATGTTTCCCAGCAACTCTTCCTATAATGAATTTTTCTGCATTCTGTGTTTTTTAAATTTTGTTTCTGCCAGTTTAATGAGTGTTACAGTTATGTTGGGGCTGTTTCAATGTCTATCAGCTTTCCTTAATATACAGCTATGTGCCCTTCTGGGACCCTGTATATAGGTAATGCTTACTTGTAGCCTCTGGAAAAGTCTTGATCTGGAGTTTAAGCTGAATTTTTAAGTATAATAGTGTAAAATATCTTGGCTTGTCTTGAATATCATAGATATGGCTAGAAGTAGAATTTACTTTCCCTGAAGTAAACTCAGCACTATCAGAGATGCTATTTAGACTACAAGGCTCCTAAATGAGGCCATTTCTGAAGAATGCAGTTCTAATTCAGTTATACTTCATGCTGGCTCTTGTAGAAACTTTTTTTTTCTTGTAGAAACTTTTCAAAGTAACCTCCTACATTTTGGAATTTTCCAAAATATTCAGTAAACCAAAATTGCCACTGTGAGTTACAAATAATATACCCAACAAAATATATATTTTTTCCTTTCCAAGTAATTTTTCCTGACTTTTCTTCTTTGTAGATGACCTAGCTTTATATTTTAAGGTCCTAGTCACCCTAGGTTTATTTAAGACTTCCATCCAGGAGTAATAGGCTTTCCTAAATTCATCATGTGTAAATATCCAGTCATATAGTATACATTTCAGGAAAAATATTTTCACAATTTGGTTTTTTATAGTAAAACTATAAAGATTCTTAATATCACTTAATATCTGTCATTCAATTGAGAAAATTTCCAACTGTACTGTTTCTAAAACATGTATTAAAATGGTGCAGTTAAAGATAATGCGGGGGAGGGGAGCAGTAACAGGATATGTCAGGATTTGTCACGGTAGAACTTTGCATATAGAAAAATTAAAGTATCCCTGCTCTTACTTTCCTAGTCCAGTGAAGAGAGGCAATAGACTTTTATTCAAAATCATCTTAATGAGAAGGATGAACCTGGTGTGCTGCTACCGATTTAGTAATCCTTGGCTCTATTTTCGTCAGCAGTAATCTTAAATCACTGTGATTGACTGTTTGCAGTTGGTTTCTTTTTTTTGTTAATAAATTGGTTACCACACTGAATCCATGTTCCACTAAATATGATGAAGGAAATGTAATTAAGAACTTTTGAATTACAGCCCATATTTCATGATAAGCCATAGGGATCTCCTTTTGCAAATGCACCTGTGGCCATCACCGCTCCCCTAGATTGCTGCAGCACCCACCAGGGGGCGGTGGTGCCCACTTTGGGAATCACTGATCTAGTGGAAAGTGGCTATTAAAGTATGGCTTTGGTTAGAGGTAGCCCTAGCTCCAACAGTTATTATATAACATTAGGCCACACATGACCTCTGTTTTTGAAATGAGGAGCTCCCTCTGACTAGAAGCCTTTTAGGGTACCATCCAGCCTATGACCTTCTTCTTAGGTTCCTTGCAACTCCATTTTTCTAATATGATGCCCTTGTATGCTGTATCTAGATTGTTAATTTACTATTATATTAGTTTTCTTTGACAAAAAGATAGACCCTGGTGGTTAGATCTCCATATGTCACTGTGGAAAGAACAAAACACAAACTTTAGAATACAAAGCTTCTTTTTAGGCAACTTTTTTGCAGGGCGAAAGTGACAGTCATAATTTCAATGAGATCCCAGGGGTTTTATTTACTCTGTTTTTGGGGAGGTTTTTTGCCTGCTTTGTTATAGAAATATCAGAAACAAAATAAGAAACATACATATTTCCCCATTGTATTTTATGTGAAATATGAAACAAAGTTAAATGCGAATCACTGCTAATATACATAGCAGGTTTTGCTCTTGCCAAGATTTAGAATTGCTTGTCTAATATATAATGTGCTTTTATTCTCAGATGATCTGATTTCTGTACCTAAAACAAGATTAAGCTCCCATGCTGTGACACTGGGTAAAAATAAGGAAATTGGGGGAAAAATTGCTCTCTTTCAAAGGAGTTTAATAATTTTTCCCTTCTCTATCCTCCACCTTCTGACAGGTTTATTAACTGATAAAGACTGTAAGAATTTAAATTTAGGTTTTATGTTAAATATGAGAATTCTAAAGTAATGATTTAAAAATATTACAACTTAAGTCAAAATGACTTTTAGCAGCTTTATTTACAAAGAATGAAAGTGGAAAAATGTAGATAAAGAGACAGAAAGTACTGCCTAGCTACAAATACCCTAAGTTTAATCCTAATGACTCCAGACCACAAATGCTAATCCGAAAGTGAATCTTGCCAGAATCCAAAGTCCAAATTAGGAAGCTGAAATATGAAGAGCCAGGAGTCGCTGAAAAATCCACTGAGAACCTTCAGGGCATACAGGGCTAAGACCACCAAGAATCACATCAGAACTCACACTGAAGGGACCATCCTACCAAAGTGCCAATGAGCAAAGCAGAGAGTGTCTCCTCACTAAGAACCAAGGAAGGAATCACTCCATTCACCAGTGCAAGCTGAAGTAGGATCAAGGAAAAGAGTCTTCTACTCCAATCCAACTCACTAATGCAAAGAGCATGACTGAATCCTCCAGCCAGCCTTTTTAAAAGCAGTTTTCTCCAAGTTACTTCCTGTCACTCCCCCACTTTACGGGAACCAATAACAGTCTTTCAATTTGCCTAGCACTGCCCAAGGTGGGGAGGCAAGGCAGTGACCTTTTAGAGGTATGAGCATAATCTAGTAAGTGACTTGCAACTCTCATAGTGCCAAGTAGGGGTACCTTAAGTTCTTGATTTGTTTAACTAAAAATAGACAAGGGGAGGGAGTTAATCCTATCTTCAAAGACAAGATGAATAGCTAGCTTTCCTTTTAGCAGATTTACAATTAATGAGCATAATCCAATGACTTGAAAATTTGCTTTTTGGTTAAAACAGAAAGGTTGATGTCAGAACTGAATTAAGAACTAATTATAGAGGCAGTTAAGTAATACAGTGGATAAAACGTCAGGCCTGGAGTCAGGAGGACATGGGTTCAAATATGGCCTCAGAAACTTCCTAGCTTTGTGAACTTAGGCAAGTAACAATCCCTATTGCATAGCCCTTCTGCCTCTTCTCTCTTAGAATTGATACTAAAGCAGAATATAAGGGTTTCAAAACAAAACAGGTCAGTACTGTGTGAAATCGGGAAACTTTCTCCTTGGAAAGTTTCTCCTACTATCTTCAGTTTCTTACAGACTTTAAGTACCTGTTCTCTGCTCTAATTTGGGTCTGGTCCTAAGTGAATTAGGCCAAGGGCAAATCTCCAGGGAGATAATGAGAGAAAAAAAAGAATTAAGAGGTTCCCAATAGTAGACCTGGCATGCAGTGAATATGTCCTTAAGCACCTTTCCCCAATGAATAGAGCCAACTAACCTTTACCAGAGTTTGTGTACACAAAGACTTGCTGAAACACCATTTTGACCTCCAAAGACAATAGTGATAGCATCTCTTTAAAAGGAATCTATGTAGCCTACTTCAACCCAGAGTTCTTTTACAAGACTGACTAGTGTTTCCTTTATTACTTCCACGGCCCCAGTGGGATTCTCAAGTTAACTAGTAAATGGAAAATGCAGTCATTCAGTTCTAGGATTTTACTCAGGGAAGAGAGAAAGAAGGAGAGGTGGATGATGATGAGGGATATTCGCAGGAATATTCCTACTCATAAAGTTTTTAAAACAAATAATAAACTTTGGGAGTTTTACCAGGCATAACATAACAACGCTGACTCTTGTCCTGCCATTAAGCAACACAGAACCCTTTATGCATTTGATGAAACAGGATGTGACCAAACCATTTGATTACTCCAGTTTTCTATGGCTGATTTACAGTTCTGTGAACAGTAGAATCAGTATTTCTGGATGCCCACCACTGAAGCTTCCTTTAAGATTGACTGTGGTGATGGTGAATTGGGAAGACCAAGACTTTCAAATCCATTTTGGCCCCCAATTGCACCACAGTCAAAATGTAGTTACAGTACTTAGATTAACTGTGTGGATGCTACAGAACTAAGAAATAGTCCTTTTGTTTAAATATATTTAGTTCATCTCTTTTTCTTAAGGCATTTATTTGCCTTACTGAAGAAATATTTTGGTATTCAATTAGTGACTCACCTATTTCTAAATCTTTTTTTTTTATTAATACCGGTGCTATTTAGGTAAAACACCATGTTTCCATGAACTTCAAATGACATTTGTCACAAGATACTCCTGCCTTCTTATTGACTGATGATTTCTTCTTTCCCTTTTATTTTTGCCTGTATTTTCCCTACATATCTTAGTCCCATGGGAAAAAGCTTTGAAATACTTTATCTAAGAGGGCTATAGAAATTCCCTCTTGGAAGTTTTATATACTCATCTGGAACAGGTTAAGCATAGTTCTTTCCTAAGGTAAACAAATAGATGAAATCCATGTTTTCCAACCTCTTAATTCTGGGACTTGTTTAGAAATTTCAGACTATGCTGTTACCCACTAATGATATATAGTATGTCTAAGAATAAGATAGAATTAGCAAGTACCCTTCTTGCCTTGATAGTTTGGCTAAATTTGAATAAGATTGTGTGATCTGGTAGTAGTAGTACTGGACTGAGATTGAGAAAATGAATTATAATTCTGACTGTCATTAATTTGCTCTGTAACCTTGGCAAGGCATTTTGCCTCTGTTTATATAGAAGTTAAAAGTTTGGAAGAGATGAATCAATACTAAATTACTTTGAATTTTTTTCTCAATTCAAATTTGGGCAAATGAGTGCATATTTATCAACCCTGTAACTATGTTACACCTCCCTTAGGCCTCAGTTTCCACATCTTTAAATTGGGAGAGCTGATCTCAGTGATCTGCAATGCTCATTCTAATTTTAAAATTCCATGATGTATCATGACATCATAAATGAGAAATATTAAGGCTTGGATGATCCTTGGAAATTCCAATGAGTCTATGGATTGACTCTTCTTAATTAAAAATTGCCGTGTGTGCACAATACTAATGAGTAGGATGATGGAAAAATACATTGTGTACTACACCTTATACTTACCCATGTACAAGCTTGAGTTGTATTATCCATCTGGAGTAGAGAAGTTTTTAAATATTATTTTAAAGTTAAGTAATGAACACAAAGTACTTCCCATTAATAAATGTTGAACCTTTTTCTTTCTCAGAGTTGATAGATGTTTTTGCAAGAGTTTATGTGTCAGGCAACTAGGTGGCTCCCTGGAGAGCCAGGCCTGGAGTTGAGAGGACCTGAATTCAAATGGGGCTTCAGATACTTCACAGCTGTTTGGCCTTGGGCAAGTCACTTAACCCCAATTACCTGGCCCTTACCACTCTTCTGTCTTAGAATCTAAATTTAGTATCAATTCTAAAATAGAAAATAAGGGTTAAAACAAAACAAAACCAAATAAATTACATTTCCTATGATACTCAGAGGTGGAGTCAGTGAACTAGTATCTGCAGTGGGTCAGCAATAGTTAATAAGCTGTATTTCCTCTAAAGACTGAATTATCAGAGAAAATAACTCAGGGAGGCAATATAGCATATGACTTACAGTGGTGGACTTGGAGTTTAAAAGCCCTGGGTTTAAATTTCACTTCTGACACAACCTGGGTGACCTTTTGGAAAAGTCACTAAGTCTCTCTGATCCTCAGTTTTACTCATCTGTAAAATAGGGATACTACTTATTCAACCTTCTGTTCAAAGTGATGAAGCTGAAATTTGATGTGTATTAAGCACTTTGGAAAAATTTTAAGTGCTATGGAAGCCATCATTATTTGAATTGCCCAATGTGAAAGAGTTCCCACCTAGTTTTTATTTGAAAACAACACTAATAGCCAGCATTTGTATAGTGCTTTGAGGGTTGATTAGCGTTTTGTGATTAGGATCTTATTTGATCCTCACAACAATCCTTAGAAGTAGGGGCTATTATTCTCCCCCTTTTACAGATGTGGGAAACTGAGCAAATAGAAATTAAGTTTAACTGCCCTAAGAAGAAATTGTTTAACAAACCTAGTTGCAAATTACTTAGACCAATCCCTTTGAGCCTCAGTCTCATCACCCTTATGGTAGGGATAGTAGTAATATATATTCTCTACTGACTTTTACAAGGTCAATACAAGTACTGGGTGTATAAAGTATTTTAAAGTTTACAAAATGCAAAAGCTTTCACTGTTAGTATTACAACCAAAGTCTGAACATCGGGCCTTGGAACCTGACCTTTGAAATTAATCCAACAAACTAATCACTTATTGTTACCTTTTTCCACAGGATAGGTTTTATTTGATATGGCTTTGCTCTCTAAGCTAAGTATGATTAAATTTACTAATGAGACTCAGTTGGTCTTCTTCCTTTTACTTTGGTACAAAAGATCAATTCTTTTATGTGGGTGTTCTTAACTTCAGGAATCCTCAATTCTTTATGGCAATCTGGTGATTGATGCCTATGGACTCCTCAGAATCATGTTTGTCACCCATATTCATAATCAAAGAAAATACTGAATTTAAGTTAAAGATTAGTAAAAATAAATATGGCACTGTTTTCCCATCCAAGTGCCTGCACTCTCCAAAATCTGACTGAGGGTCATTTGGAGGTCTGTGGACCCCAGATTAAGAAACCCTGCTCTTGACTGCTGCAGGTCATGAGTGTTACATGCCTTTGTACATAGTTCTCTGAATGGTTTTGAACCCACTCCAAATTCATCACTTGGTGGCCCACTTTCTGATGATGTGCATCTTCAGTCTAGGCTGCTTTCTCCTGTGGCACCAGTGACCCAAGTTCAAATCCCTTCTAGCTTTGTAGGATCTTGAAGAGTTTCTCTTACCGTAGCATAACCTTTAAGAGCTTGAAGGAACTGTCATGAGGATAATATGGTATTGGAGTATAGGCTTCCTACTATTGTTCCTAGGACACTAGGATACTTTGTACACATGAGATTGTTTTTGTTGTAATGACCATACAACAAATTAATTACAGAGGAGGACTGAACTATAGACTTTCAAGCCTTTTTTTTTCCCTTTGCCCCCATTTATTATTATTTATTGACTCTCTTGCCATTCGTTTTAAATTTGATGCCAACCATAACAAAATGGAGTAATTGTAAATCATAGCTCCTTAGGCACATTCCCACCCCCCCACTCCCCCAGTAAAACTTGAGACCATAGTAATGTGCTCAGAAGAGATGGAAAAAACTATGCATCATTTCTCAGTGAATCATATACCTGACACATACATTAGGATCAAGGTGTCCTTCCTTTCTCAACTCTAGGCTTCAATTTCCATGTATTTTTTTCTTTCTTATATAAAAATGAGATTGAGGACTGAAAAGAAATCATTTTAAGTGAACTAAAATGTTCTTTTTTGATAAATTACAGATGATCTAAAAAAATTAATGACACATATCCTATTACCCATAGTCAGACTTACTAATGTAGGTTTTTTTCTTTGTTTTGTTTTTTTTTTAAACCCTTACCTTCTGCAAGGCAGAATAACGGTAAGGACTAGGCAATGGGGGTTAAATGACTTGCCCAGGGTCACACAGCTAGGAAGTATCTGAGGCCAGATTTGAACCTAGGACCTCCCGTCTCTAGGCCTGGCTCTCAATCCACTGAGCCACCCAGCTGCCCCCTAAAGTAGTTTTATAATTAGTATTTCTCAAAAATGCACTAATTCAGTAAACATATCTGTAGCTAGCACTTATAAAATCAGGTCCTCAGCCCAGTCTTAAACTTAAACTTTTTCAGAATTCTAATTTTAAAAGAGCACTGGCTAGTTTTTAGCTATCTAGATTAAATTTTAAATCCCATAAAAATGTACATTCAACATCTTTTTTTAATTAATGTTTTTATTTTTAGAAAAATTTTCCATGGTTACATAATTCATGTTTTTACTTTACCCCCTCAACCTCCCCCCACCCCTCACCCCCAACTAACTCGCATTTCCACTGGTTTTAACATGTGTGGTCAGTCAAGACTTATTTCCATATTATTGATAGTTGTGTTGGTGTGATCCTTTTGGGTCTACATCCCCAATCATGTCCTCATCAACACAAGTGTTCAAGCATTTGTTTTTCTTCTGTGTTTCCTCTCCTGTAGTTCTTCTTCTGAATGTGGGTAGCATTCTTTTCCATAAATCCCTCAGAATTGTCTTGGGTCATTGCATTGCTGCTAGTACAGAAGACCATTACATTCTATTTTACCACAGTGTATCAGTCTCTGTGTACAACATTCTTCTGGCTCTGCCCCTTTCACTCTGCATCAATTCCTGGAGGTCATTCCAGTTCACATGGAATTCCTCCAGTTTATTATTCCTTTGAGCACAATAGTATTCCATCACCAACATATACCACAATTTATTCCCCACTAAAAATCAACACATACACACCAACAAATATCCACCCAGTTAGTATAAGACCTGCTCAGTGATCCTTACTTGATCTCATTGTAATGGGAGTTTCTACTAAAAATAATCCAGTACAACAAATGCATCTTCCCGTCTTTGAATTATTTTAATATGCATATCTGCTGTGCCATACCACAGGTTGTATTATACTCACTTGTATTTGTTTATAACAGGTACAAGCAGGAATGTTGACTAGTCATGTGGAAAACCCTGCCTGGCTTGGTAAATAAGAAAAAGGAAAACAAAATTTAAAAAAAAAAGGGAGTTCTCAGGGCAAGAGGTGAATTGTTCTCTTTATGCTCCTGGGGGAAACAAATAAGGAAAAAGAAAGTTAAAGTCCTCAGAGCTTCAATTGTTTGTTTTCTGATTGGAAATGAAACACTTTTAAACAGGCTCCCATTTCCCAGTTGATTTGGGGATGCAAGAATGATGAGAAAGAAAAAATACTAACTAGAAATGAGAAAACTTGAGTCCAGTTCTTAGCTCCAACACTGATCACCAGGATTATAGTGCGGAAGTCACATTGATCTTTATACTGTAAAACAGGAATATAAAACCTGCTTTTATGAAGTTAGCCACCAGTCACTGAGAAGTCAGGTGCTGCTTACCTTAAAGTACCAAGTATATAAGGAAAATAAACCTTCAGATCACTTCATAAATATCTCATTGTTGTCCCTATTTGCCTCAGTTTTCTCATCTGTAAAATGAACTCGAGAAGGAAATGGTAAACCTCTCCAATATCTTGAGTTTATAGGATGTCTCAGAACAAAGGAGCATCTCTGCTCTTTTTTCTCTGAGATATTCAGATTGCAATTATTAAGAATCTGAGTGAATCTAAGGTACCTTAATTGACAGACTCAAAAAGTTAGTTTAGGAAAGAGCATCATAGATGATGTCATCATTCTCATTCTACAAGTGAAAAAATTATATCTCAGAAAGGTCAACTTAACACTATCAGTGGGAAGTTTCTGTCTGTAACATCAAGAACTTTTTCTCATTGCAGCCTTTAGGTCCACTGCCCATTTTCCAGCAATCATTGGTTCTGGATCCATTTTCCCTGTTATTTCTCAAAGTCTATGGGGCATTGCCATCCAGGCTGAAACTTTGCCCACTCAATTCTTCGGTCTCTCTGCCTATAGCTCAATTCTTTTGCCTTCTATTTCAAGGCTCTCTCTAACATACCACACGGTGCCTAGTGACCATTCATGTTTTAAGGAAGAACATTTGCTCCTTGACCCCTAAAGTCTCTTGGTGTTAGGCAAGTTTCACAATTAGAGGGTCATCTCTTTCATGTTGAAAAGGTTCTTCCTATTAAAATACAAATACCTCTCTCCTGGTAACAATCATTTGTACTCCAGTAGGAATGAGTTAATCAGATCCTTTCTGATTTCCTGACAGCAAGCTTTTCTTTTGTTTGTTTTGTTTTACATATTTATTAAACCTTTACCTTCCATCTTAGAATCAATACTATGTATTGGTTCTAAGGCAGAAGAGCAGTAAAGACTAGACAATGGGGGTTGAGTGACTTACCCTTAAGCTTTGTTAGAGAGAGGAGGAAGAAATGCTAGGTGTCTATAAAGAGGCATACGTGGGTGGAGAGAGAAAGGAAAATAGAGAGATTAAGGAAAGAATATTAAGGGTAAAGAAAGAGAATGCAACATTACTATGTGCCTGAAGAGAAACTTTGGTGCCTTCACATTTTTGGCTGGGTTCAGTGCTGCTTACCTACACTTTCTACAGTAGATTGAAGAGGCTAATCAATATTGAATTTTCCTGGGCTTAAGATCTCCTCAAATGTTCTCTTTTCAGCATTACTTGAGTTCCTAAAAAATGCTACTTGGAACAAAAGACTCCATGGAGATTTTTGAGACTACCTGAGTCTATTTCAGAAAACAAGACCATGCAGGAAAGGCTGGCAAATGATTGAAAACATAATGGTTCATTTTAGGGTTTCCTTTTCTTAGGCATTTTGGAGTTGTGGCTTGACCACTTTTGATTCTAGGAGAAGCAGGTCAAGGCTGCTGCTGCAGCTCCAACTTAGTGTTGGCATGTTTCAGGAGCAGTTGTAGTGCTCTGAATCACTAGTTTGGGGAGACTGATAAGGAGGATAACTACAAGAAGCAACTGAATGGAGAATAGATGTTAAGGATGGGAACTCTGTGTGTTTATCTCTCTGTATTTATTTCTCTGTCTTTTGTTTCTTTCAGTAGTTATCTGTCTTTCATCACTGGGAAGCAGTTATGGCTTTACATTTTAATTTTATAGCCTCTGGAAAGGACAAAAAGTAGGTTCTGAACAGAGAATCTTCTGTTAACACAGTTGATGTTACAAATCACCGAGTTGGAATATGTAAAGGGGTGTAAAATTGGAATTTGGGAGATGCCATCTAGAAGTATATATATATTTTTTATGGACACATGAGAGACTTTGAAATTACATTTCCCATGACTCCTCATGGCAAACAGGAAGTATGATGATGTAAGAGAGGGGTTAAATCTCCTGGGTGAGGAGGAAGTTGCTCTCTTGGCTAGCAGGCACTGGAAGAGATGAGAGTTAACAATAATGGCGGAGGCGGCAGTTTTGAATTCCTACAAGCATGTGGTCTAATGACTTTATCCCTATCAGCATGGCTTTAATTAAAATATTATTTTATATTATTATATCAGTCTTTATCATTTTTAATCTTAACAGGGGTTAGTTTGGAATTGGTGGGGAAACCATTTTTTGTGTGTTAATGAAGTATAGTATATATTCAGGAAAAAATTGGATGGTAAATTGTTCACTGTAATAGGAAAATAATTCAGTATCACAACCTAACCACATGGTTGAAATTTGCCACTTCCAAGATGTTGGAAGGTATTAAATGAAATCTCTTTTATCATTTATTTTTATATATAAAGTTTTGTAATATAAAACATAATGACATATATGATTTATAATAAATCAGAACAATACTTATTGAAGAGAAACAAGTTCTCACATTAATGTAATGTCCAAAAATCAATGTTTCATTCTTTTTTTCCCCCATCCCTCCTCCCTCATCAAGAAGGCAGGTAATATGATACAGGTTATAAATATATTGTTATATAATACATATTTTCCTGTTTGTCATATTGTGAAATGAGGCACATATATTGCTTACATTAGGGAAAATTCATCAAGGAAATAAGATGAAGAATGATATGTTTCAATCGTCATTTAGACTGTGTTCTTTCAATGGCATCGGATAGCCTTTTTTCATCATGAGTTCCTTGGAGTTGTCCTAGATCCTTGTCTTGTTGAAAATAGTTAAGTCATTCACAATTGATAATCATACACTCTTGTTAGTGTGTACAATATTTTCCAGGTTCTTTTGACTTCATGTTGCACCATTTCATATACATCTTTCCAGTTTTTTTTTTGTTATCTTGTTCATCACTTCTTATAGGACATAGTATTCCATTACAATCATATACCACAACTTGTTCAGCCATTCCCCAATTGAATTTTAATTGAAATAAAGATATTTGTTTCTTATACAGTATTGATAGTTGTTTTGACCATTTTTTGGTAATATCGTTTGGACAAGATTCCAACATGATGAAAAAAAATGTGTGCATTTCTTGAAGTTAAATTTCAGGTTATCCTGATATTTTACCTTTGTTAGTTTTATGTTCAGAAAGCCCGAGTTAGAATTTTTACTTTTTCATTATGTCAGTACTTTATAAAAATCATTAGACCTGAATGCTAATATGAGGCACCTAATTATAACTAAAAACTGGGAAATATAACCATGCCTAAAATTCTGCATTAACATATATCATGAATCATTATGCAGAGACTTTCGAAGAATATAGAAAGAAGTGCTGTATATCATTGTCATGATTTTAGAGATTGGTGTAGGACTTTGGCTTTGAAACATTCACCCTTATATTCTTATTCTCATCATCCTGGGGTTTCTTGCCTAAAGGTTTCCTTTTTCCTAAATCCCATAATAATACTCTTCCATTAAAATCAACCAGTAAAACAATGACCATTTGTTAATCATTAAAAAAAAATAAAATTTTTATAGACATTTTTTCAATATAGCTTAAATAAGCCCAAAGGGCAGTATGATGTGAAGGTAACTATGATGAAATGAATAACTTCCCAGCATTACAATTGCTTGTTCTGATAAAACCTTATCCATTAGAGTAATTTGAATGATTCTAGGAATTGAAGCCCTTTCACATTTTAAACATCAACCTGAATCCAGTGCAGGTGAGTCATTGGTGAGAGTCATGACCATCTGATGATTACTGGATATCTTATGTCAATGAAAGAGACATGAGCTTAGTTCCCACAGGAGAAGTGTCCACATCACTAGGGAGGAAATAGATCATCTTATTTTTTCACACAGGACTCTAGGATCAATTAGTCACAGAACCAGAATTACCTATTCATAGCTGAATGGT
Organism: Gracilinanus agilis; assembly: GCF_016433145.1. Classification (NCBI taxonomy): domain Eukaryota; kingdom Metazoa; phylum Chordata; class Mammalia; order Didelphimorphia; family Didelphidae; genus Gracilinanus; species Gracilinanus agilis. Next base: position 349,006,798 of record NC_058130.1, on the reverse strand, counting down.
GATCATTCCAGAAGAGGATTAAGGCAAATTGTTGAGGTTGGTTTTGGGGGAAATCTTTTGATTGGGGCTTATTCAGAAAGAGATTTCTGATTGCCAGCACTCACTCTAGGGCATTTCATGAGTGCTAATTTTCAATTAAATACTTAATAATTATACTTTAGCATTCTAGACATTTTGTACCTGTCTTTCCAAGGCTATTTGTTTTATTCTTTCAAGGATCCTATTTTGACAGAATATTGATTTAATTTCTTGTGAGAAAATAAATGAATCCATCCTGCCATACCTAGCTATATTTCTGTATATTTGTTTACATGTTTCTTTTGTTTGTTATTCTGAGCTAGTTAGACCATGGTGCTAATCAGGCCAAGGTCATGACTTTTGTCTCACCTCAGTTAGTCTACACAATGAAAAATCTGTTTTCTTTGTTGAAAACTTTATCTCATAACCAGGCCAAACATCTGGAAAATTAGTATTATTGTTCAAAAGGCAGACCAGGTTAGTGAGTATGGCTGGCTTTTCATAACCCTTTACTCCAAAAGATGAAGGGAAAGAAAAATTATTAGCAATTGAAGGTAAATCAGCAGGTAACTTGAAACTCTTAAGAGAAACACTTTATGTTATCTTGATTTGTTTGTAACCTCTGTGCTGCTAGAAGTTCACTTTAGGTACCGGTCATTACACCATAGGACTACAAAAGCAAAAATGTCTACAACCCAGTGAACTCTTATTGCTGTGGACTTAATACTACTGCAGAAAGCCCATAAGCAATTTTTAGGGCAGAAAAATCTCTGCAGATGAACAGAAATGGACTTTTTGGTGGATCTCCTTGTTCAATTGATTTGTTATAAGACTTCTTGATGGGGACATGTTAAAATACTTTGTTTGATAAGGTCATTTTTATTTTTTTTATCTTATATTATCTTGGGGCTAGAATCTTTGATGCATTTAATTTTGATGGAACTGGAAGAACAGACTGTTAGGAGTTAGTACTTTGGCATACTTGGCATATCATCCTTATCAACTGACATCCTTGTAAACTGTTTGAAAAGACAGTTGGAAAAATTGAGCCCTTCCAGAACTTTATTCCTTTCAGAATAATAGTTCTGGGGGCAGCTGGTTGGCTCAGTGGATTGAGAGCCAGACCTAGAGACGGGAAGTCCTAGGTTCGAATCTGGCCTCGGACACTTCCTAGCTGTGTGACCCTGGGCAAGTCACTTAACCCCCATTGCCTAGCCCTGTAACAAATAAAATGAATATAGAAGGATATATATAAAAGGTATTAGGGTTTAAAAAAGAAGAATAATAGTTCTGCGTACCTACTAAGATGCCTGAATGATAGCTTTGTGTCATTAACTCCCTAGATTCAAAATGGACTATCTCTTTAGGAAGAAATGCTGGATGTTAAATCTATCATAAAGATTGCAATAAAGAAGGTATGATGCTGCCTATAATTGATGTAATGGGTCACCCTAGAAGAAAGCTGAACTATTGCTTGACATGAAAAGATGTGGTAGTTGAGACTTGAAGCAGAGATCTTCTTAGGAGGCTTACTTAGTCTAAGTCCTGTTAGCTCCTCCCTTCCTCTCTCTTGCTTGTATTTTTTTAAACATTTATTAATATTTATTTTTTAGAAAAGTTAACATGGTTACATAATTCAGGCTCTTACTTTCCCCTTCACCCCCCCCAAAATCCCCCACACACACCATGGCTGATGCGTATTTCCACTGGTTTTAACATGTGTCATTGATCAAGACCCATTTCCAAATTGTTGATAGTTGCATTGGTGTGGTAGTTTCGAGTCTACATCCCCAATCATGTCCACCTCAACCCATGTGTTCAAGCAGTTGTTTTTCTTCTGTTTCCACTCCTGTAGTTCTTCCTCTGATTGTGGGTAGTGTTCTTTTCCATAAGTCCCTCAAAATTGTCCTGGGTCATTGCATTGCTGCTAGTACAGAAGTCCATTACATTCTATTTTACCACAGTGTATCAGTCTCTGTGTACAATGTTCTTCTGGCTCTGCTCCTTTGGCTCTGCACCAGTTCCTGGAGGTCTTTCCAGTTCACATGGAATTCCTCCAGTTTATTATTCCTTTGAGCACAATAGTATTCCATCACCAGCATATACCACAATTTGTTCAGCCATTCCCCAATTGAAGGACATCCCCTCATTTTCCAGTTTTTTGCCTCTACATAAAGTACGGTTATAAGTATTTTCATACAAGTCTCTTTATCTGTGATCTCTTTGGGGTACAGACCCAACAATGGTAGGGCTGAATCAAAGGGCAGGCATTCTTTTATAGCCCTTTGAGCATAGTTCCAAATTGCCAGCAAGAATGGTTGGATCAGTTCACAGCTCCACCAGCAATGCATTAATATCCTAGTTTTGCCACATCCCCTCCAGCATTCATTACTCTCCACTTCTTTCATTTTAGCCAATCTGCTAGGTGTGAGGTGATACCTCAGAGTTGTTTTGATTTGCATTTCTCTAATTATTAGAGATTTAGAACACTTTCTTATATGCTTATTGATAGTTTTGATTTCTTTATCTGAAAATTGCCTATTCATGTCTCTTGCCCATTTTTCAATTGGGGAATGGCTTGATTTTTTATACAATTGGTTTAATTCCTTGTATATTTGAGTAATTAGACCCCTGGCAGAGTTTTTTGTTATAAAGATTTTTTCCCAATTTGTTGTTTCCCTTCTGATTTTTGGCTACATTGTTTTTGTTTGTACAAAAGCTTTTTAGTTTGATATAATCAAAATCATTTATTTTACATTTTGTAAATTTCTCTAACTCTTGCTTGGTTTTAAAATATTTCCTTTCCCAGAGATCTGACAAATAAAGTACTCTGTGTTCACTTAACTTGTTTATAGTTTCCCTCTTTATATTCAAGTCATTCACCCATTCTGAATTTACCTTGGTGTAGGGTGTGAGATGTTGATCTAAACCTAATCTCTCCCATATTGTTTTCCAAATTTCCCAACAGTTTTTGTCAAATAGTGGATTTTTGTCCCAAAAGTTGGGCTCTTTGGGTTTATCATACACTGTCTCGCTGATGTCACTTACCCCAAGTCTACTCCACTGATCCTCCCTTCTGTCTCTTACCCAGTACCATACCGTTTTGATGACAGCTGCTTTATAGTACAGTTTAATATCTGGTACTGCTAGGCTCCCTTCCTTCACATTTTTTTCATTATTTCCCTTGATATTCTTGATCTTTTGTTATTCCAGATGAACTTGTTATAGTTTTTTCCTAATTCAGTAAAAAAGTTTCTTGGTAGTTTGATAGGTATGGCACTAAATAGGTAAATTAATTTGGGTAGAATGGTCATTATTATTATGTTAGCTCGTCCTAGCCATGAGCAATCAATGTTTTTCCAATTGTTTAGATCTAGTTTTAATTGTTTGTAAAGTGTTTTGTAGTTGTTTTCGTATAATAGCTGTGTTTGTTTTTTTTTTTTTACCCTTGTACTTCGGTGTATTGTCTCATAGGTGGAAGATTGGTAAGGGTGGGCAATGGGGGTCAAGTGACTTGCCCAGGGTCACACAGGTGGGAAGTGGCTGAGGCCGGGTTTGAACCTAGGACCTCCTGTCTCTAGGTCTGACTCTCACTCCACTGAGCTACCCAGCTGCCCCGCTGTGTTTGTTTTGGTAGATAGATTCCCAAGTATTTTATATTGTCTAGGGTGTTTTTAAGTGGTGTTTCTCTTTCTACCTCTTGCTGTTCTAATGTGTTGGAAATGTATAGAAATGCTGATGATTTATGTGCATTTATTTTATATCCTGCAACTTTGCTAAAGTTGTCGATTATTTCTACCAGCTTCTTTGTTGATTCTCTAGGATTTTTTAAGTATACCATCATATCATCTGCAAAGAGTGATAGCTTAGTCTCCTCATTGCCTATTTTGATACCTTCAATTTCTTTTTCTTCTCTAATTGCTACTGCTAGTGTTTCTAGTACTATGTTGAATAATAGAGGTGATAATGGGCATCCTTATTTCACTCCTGATCTTATTGGGAAGGCTTCTAATTTATCCCCATTGCATATAATGCTTGTTGATGGTTTTAGGTATATACTGTTTATTATTTTTAGGAAGGGTCCTTCTATTCCTATACTTTTCAGTGTTTTCAATAGGAATGGATGCTGTATTTGTCAAAGGCTTTTCCAGCATCTATTTTGAGATAATTATGTGATTTTTGTTTGTTAGATTGTTGATATGGTCAATTATGTGGATGGTTTTCCTAATGTTGAACCAAACTTGCATTCCTGGTATAAATCCCACCTGATCATGGTGGATGGTCCTCTTGATCACTTGCTGGAGTCTCTTTGCTAATATTCTATTTAAAATTTTTGCATCTTTGTTCATTAGAGGGATTAGTCTGTAGTTTTCCTTCTCTGTTTTTGATCTACCTGGCTCTGGAATCATTACCATAGTTGTGTCATAAAAGGAATTTGGTAGGACTCCTTCTTTTCTTATTATATCAAATAATTTGTATAATATTGGGATTAGTTGCTCTTTGAATGTCTGATAGAATTCACTTGTGAATCCATCAGGCCCTGGTGATTTTTTCTTAGAGAGTTCTTAGATGGCTTGTTCAGTTTCTTTTTCTGAAGTGGGATTATTTAGGCATTCTATTTCTTCTGCTGCTAATCTAGGGAATTTGTATTTTTGTAAATATTCATCCATCTCTCCTAGATTGTTATATTTATTGCCACATAATTGGGCAAAATAGTTATTAATGATTGCCTTAATTTCCCCTTCATTAGAGGTGAGGTCTCCCTTTTCATCTTTGATACTGTCAATTTAGTTTTCTTCTTTCCTTTTTTTGTTAGATTGACTACTATTTTATCTATTTTATCTGTTTTTTCAAAATACCAGCTTCTAGTCTTATTTATTAATTCAATAGTTCTTTTACTTTCAATTTTTATTAATTTCTCCCTTGATTTTTAGTATTTCTAATTTAGTTTTAATCTGGGCATTTTTAATTTGCTCACTTTCTAATTTTTTTAGATTAATGCCCAATGTATTAATCTCTGCCCTCCTTAATTTGTTAATATATGCACTCAAGGATATAAATTTTCCCCTGAGTACTGCTTTGGCTGCATCTCACAGAGTTTAGAATGTCTCATCATTGTCATTCTCTTCAGTGAAATTGTTGATTGTTTCTGTGATTTCTTCTTTGACTAGCTGATTTTGGAGAATCATATTATTTAATTTCTAATTAGTTTTTGATTTGCCTGTCCATGTGCCCTTACTAATTATTATTTTTATTGCATTATGATCTGAGAAGGTTACATTTATCATTTCTGCTCTTTTGCATTTTTTTGCAATATTTCTATGCCCTATTACATGGTCAATCTTTGTGAATGTACCATGTGCAGCTGAAAAGAAGGTGTATTCCTTTTTGTTCCTATTTATTTTTCTCCACATATCTATTAAATCTAATTTTTCTAGGACTTCATTCTACTCTCTTCCTTCTTTCTTATTTATCTTTTGGTTTGATTTTTCTAGATCTGAAAGAGGAATATTTAGATCCCCCACTAGTATGATTTTACTACCTATTACCTTCTTGAGATCTGCCATTTTCTCCTTTACGAATCTGTTTGCTATGCCATTTGGTGCATACATATTGAGCAGTGTTATTTCCTCATTGTCTATACTGCCTTTAATCAGGATGTAATGACCTTCCCTGTCTTTTTTAATCATATCTTTTTTTACTTTGGCTTTGTCAGAAATCATAATAGCCACTCCTGCCTTCTTTTTCTCATTTGAGGCCCAAAGGATTTTGCTCAAGCCCTTTACCTTAAACCTGTGTATGTCTACCCGCCTCACATGTGTTTCTTGTAGACAACATATGGTAGGATTTTGGTTTCTAATCCTCTCTGCTATTTGCTTCCTTTTTATGGGCGAGTTCATCCCATTCACATTCAGAATTATAATTATCAGTTGTGTATTCGCCAACATTTTGGTATCTTCTCTTAGTTCTACCCCTTCTTCTTACACTATTTCCTTTTAAACCAGTGGTTTGCTTTATGCCAGTAACCCTTGTCCCCTCCCTTGATTAACTTCCCTTTCTACCCCCTCCCATATTATTCCCTTATTTTTATTTTTAAGGCCAAATGAATTCCCTCCCCCTTCTTCTCCACTCGCTTTTTTGACCTCCCCACTCCTCTGCTCCCCTTGGTTTATCCCTTCTGTCTTTCTCAGTAGGGTTAGATAGAGTTTTATATCCCAATGGATAAAGCTACTCTTCCCTCTCAGGGTTAATTACACTGAGAGTAAGGTTTAAATATTACCTCTTAATGCTCTCTTCCTCTCCTTCTTATAATAGTGTTCATCCCTTCCCCTTCCCATGCCCTTTTTGTGTGTAATAGAATATCCCATTTTTCTTATTCATTCAAGTTTCTCTTGGTGTCTTCTACTACTCACCTCCTTCTTTCCCTCCCCAATATCATCTTAGACCATTTAGTATTCCAAACTCTCCCTATGAACAATTCTTCTAATTACTATAATAGTGAATACTATAATAGTGAATAGAGTTCCTTACAGAGAATTATACATAACATTTCTCCACATAAGAATACCAATAATTAGATCATTTTGAAGCCCTTAAAGAGGCAAGTTTAAAAAATACGAGTTTTCTTTCTTTCCCTTCTGTTTCTTATTTACCTTTTCATGTTTCTCTTGATTTTTGTGGTTGGATATTGAACTTTCCATTTAGTCCTGGTCTTTTCTGTGCAAATACTTGGAAATCTTCTATCTTGTTGAATGCCCAAACTTTCCCATGAAAGTATATAGTTAGTTTTGATGGGTAGGTGATCCTTGGTTGTAGACTCAGTTCTCTTGCCTTTCTGAATATCATATTCCAAGCCTTGTGGTCTTTTAGTGTGGAGGCTGCCATATCCTGTGTGATCCTGATTGGTACTCCTTGATATCTGAATTGTCTCTTTCTGGCTTCTTGTAAAATTTTTTTCTTTTATTGGAAGCTCTTGAATTTGGCTGTTATATTCCTGGGGGTTGTCTTTTCAGGGTCTAGTGTAGAGGGTGATCTATAGATCCTTTCAATGTCTATATTGCCCTCTTGTTTTAGAATTTCAGGGCAATTTTGCTGAATAATTTCTTTTAGTATGGAGTCCAAATTTCTATTAATTTCTACTTTTCAAGGAAGACCAATGATTCTCAGATTGTCTCTTCTAGACCTGTTTTCTTGATCTGTCACTTTCTCATTGAGATATTTCATGTTTTCTTCTATTTTATCAGTCTTTTGACTTTGTTTTGTTTGTTCTTGCTGTCTTGAGAGATCATTAGTTTCTAATTGCTCAATTCTAGCCTTTAGGGACTGGTTTTTAGCTATAATCTTTTGGTTTTCAGCTATAATCTTTTGCTTTTCCTTCTCAATCTGGTCATTTCTGGTCTTCAATTGACTTGCCTCACTTTCTCATTGTGAAATTCTGCCTTTTAAACTGTTATTTTCTTTCCAGATTTTGGTTTCCATTTTGATTACCATTTCGTTTGATTTTGGGGCATCTTTCTCTAATTGGGAGTTTCTGTCTGCTAACCTGTTAATTTCCTTTTGAGCTATTTCCCACTTCTCTCTCCAAATCTCTTCCATCTTTCTCATCGTCTCAGATTTGAATTCTTCAATAGTTTTTGGCCAGTTTTCATTTTTTGGGGAAGTTTTGGATATGATTACTTGTTTGTTCTCCTCTGCTGTTTGCTCTGTTGTTTGGATTTTATCTGTGTAAAAGTTGTCAGTGTTACAGATTTCTTCTTGATGATCTTTCTCTTTTGGGGTTCTTGTCTCTGGCTTGCCATTGTTAGCCGTGTGCCCTCTCAGGTTTATCCTCATGCTCAGGGTCTGTCTGCACTCTTTAGGCTCCTGAGGTCTCAGGTCTGGTTGTTCTCAGGGTCAAGACTCCTGGTGGTCCCCTTCCTCTGCCTGAGGTTCTTTTAACAGTCTCAGGGCACTGCTTCCACAGTCATGCACCCCTCTGCACCAGGTCCCCACTCAAGGTCCGTGCCCTCACTCATGTCTCTGCTCAAGCTGTGTGTTCAAAGTCCACGCGATCTTTAGACTTTTGGGGTCTTAAGTCTTGCTGCTCTCAGGAGCAGGCCCTCGTGACCCCAGGTGGCTGCCAAGGACTTAATGCGTTCCCCAAACTTGCTGTAACTCTTGTGCGCTGGCTTTGGCACTGTAGGTGGTATGGGTTGTGGGAGGGGGTTGCTCAGCTCACGTTTTAGTTTCACCCCTTTTTAGCCTGGAAATGCTCCGATTCCATGTACCTCCAATGCTGTGTCCTGTTGTGGGGTCCCTTAGTTCCTGTTTTTTTTTTTTTTATGTCTTCTTGAGGAGTCCTATATATTTCGGTTAGGAGAGATTAAGCAGCTGCTTTTTACTCTGCCGCCATCTTAACCAGGAAGTTCCTCTCTTGCTTGTATTTGAAGAAGCTCTCAGTAGTTTTTCTTCTTGTCTTTGATGACAGCATAGGAGTCACTGCAGTACCTAAAAAAAGTTTTGGATTGTAATTTGTTTTAATAGTCCTTCCAAGAATATTTATTATGTTTCATATCTTTAAGATTTCCATTAAAAATTATATTCTCAGTAAAAGTCACATTGTTTACTTTCTATAGCAATAATTGAGCTACACATTTCCCTGAAAATTCTTAAATTTGCTAGTCACTATCAAATCTTTCTCACATGAAATTCCCTATTTATTTAGTGAAATTCAGTTGCTTTGGGAAGAATTGAGTCGTCTTTTTAATAAGTAAACTATGTATCATTATGAATGATGATAATTCTTAAGATGTATGGAAGTATTTGGTTGTTTGCCTAGGTTTCTCCAAATTTTCAATAATCTACCTCTGAATGTCATTTACAATTTTTTTTTTCTGTAAGGCAAGTCATTAAATTTTAAAATGTAAAAAAAAAAAAAAGCAAACTATACAAGAACTTTACTCCATTTTCAAAGTCAGAGAAATAATCAGAAAAATGAAAGGAACAAGCTAACCAAAGTAAGTTCCTAATAAGTAAAGGATTTTGATAATTTTATAAAACAAGAACAGCGTCTGTATAAAGTTTACCGGCTTCATAAGACTATTATGAGAATCAAAAGGAAGAACATCTATGATGAGTCTGGCAGGCTTTGTAAACCTTAAAGTAGCAGCATATATATGTATGTTTGTGTATATGTGTATGTATGTATTATATATAAATATGCATATATGTGTATATATAAAATCTTGGTCATATAGACTCATTGCATAGAAAGCAGGGTTTGTCACCATTGTAGTCTCTTGCCAAAGTTTAACTATGCACAAGGATTTTATGTAGATACTCTTGTCAGGTGTGTATGTATATATTTCTTCTCCTTAAGTTCATATATGGATGCCTTTGAAGTTCTTCTCCCAGCTGAGTCAATTTTAACACCAGGTTCTATCCCTCAAACCATTAGCTCATAAAACTCTTCTTTGTAAAACTATGCCACTGGCATCCTTACCTTGCCTGGCACATGTAAAAAATAAGTTAGTGGGAATATCACTTAGTCATTGTGGCCTACTTCTATAAATTGTGGACAGCTTAGCTGTGTGTTTATAAAAGGAACAGATCTGTCTTGAGCTTCTATACTACACTAACCATTTCCATGTACTTAAATGATTTGCTTGACATAAATGTTTTTGTCATAATTTTTGTAGCTTCCGCTTAAGCTCCCCATGGTAGGAGAAGCCCACCATCTCTCAATGCAGCCCATTCCAATTTTGGACAGCTCTGATGGTTAGGAAGATTTTTCCCATCAAAACTTAATTTTCTTCTTTCTGAGTCTTCCCTCTAGAGCCAAATATAACAAGTCTTAATTCTTCCTTCCAATAATGGTCTTTCAAATATTTGAAAATAGCTATAATGACCTTTTAAGTCATCTCTTGTCATCTCTTCTCTACTCTTAACATTACTAGTTCCTTCAATCAATGAAAATGAACACTTAATCAGAATTTAACATGCTAGGAAGATTAATATAAATTCTAGACCCCCCCCAAAAAAAGATGACATTAGAGAAATAAGAATCATGTTGAAGATATAATTATGTTGGCCAAATTTTCTTTTGGAAACTCTCCTTTAAATCATTTCCTCATTTTCCTACATTGTGTTCTTATTTATTTTATGAGTAAAAATGATATAATTTACACAAATGAAATTGTTTTTTGCCTGCTGGACTTAAGTAAATGGTATAGCATATTAGCAGTTATATAGCATGTTATCAAGGATATGTGGTTAAAAGAAAAAAAATATCATTGAGGATTCATGACAAGTAAAGGAGTAAAGATGAGAGAAACAACAAAGAATTTGATATCGCATTGATAGTCATAGGATTGCAGATATTGAGCTGGAAGGAACTTTAGAGGGTATGGAGTGAAGAAACTGAGGCACAGGGTGCTTAAGTCCCTCTCCCAGGATCAGATAGCTAGTAGGAATTTAAACCCAGATTCTCCTGATTCAAAGTCCAGTGTTCTATTCATTACAATATTCTATATCTACATTAACTTTAAAAGACTTAAGAACTCTAATCAGTCCAATGACCATCCAGTTCTAGAGGAGTCATGATGAAGCATGCTACCTACTCCCTAACAGTGAAGTGATGAACTCAGGGTTACGTGCAAATTGAGACATAGGTATATTTGGTTATGGCCAATACAAGAATTTGTTTTATTCAATTGTACATCTTTGTTATACAAGTTTTGTTTTTCTTTTTCATTGCAAGGGTTGGGAATTTGAGATAGATTTTCATTATCTAAAAAATTAAAAATTTAAAAAACACACTGAAAAAGATATCAAAGAAGCAGAGGAAGATATCACTCCAAGAATAGCCTTGCTGAAAGATTTATAGAAAAATATGGATCATAATCATACAGAATGAAATGGCTTCGAATGGGTGCCATCTGTGCTAAGGGAGAATAGTATATCTGCACTGAAGAAACCTCCCTTCCTTCCAAGTTTTCCATAGTCTGGTAATACTTTTAAAGTGTGAAAGTCTCTGGGTGACTGCTGAATTAATAGCATACCTTTAGATGTTTATTTACCTATAAGATCAACTTCAATCTGGTGAACTCTTAGAAGATGATAAATTATCATTCATGATGCATATTTTCACCTTAACTTAGCACATGGGCTACCAGTGGTGAAAGAGAACAAACACTTAGCAACATAAGTGAGTCAAAAAGAATAGTGTGGGACCCCAGATTAGTGTCTGAAGACCCAATTCCATAGAACTGGAACTAGAAGGAACCTTGGAGGCCACTGGTCTAGCCTCCATTTATTAAAGTAATATCAAGTAGGGTTTGAACTCTGGTGTTCTGACTCCAGAGCCAGTGCTTCCACCCCCATACTCACCTTGACCCACAGGCCTCCTCAACTACCAGCTTGACTGAGTGGCCTCGAACAAAACTTGCACCCCTTTGGCTTCTCTTTCTTCATTTGTGGAAGGATAGGGTTGAAGGAGATCTACTCTTAGCTCCTTTTCAGGACTGGCTTTCTTGGATGCTGTGATTCTTTGTTGTACTCTACAATAACTAAGCTAGCCTTCTTGTTGGGAAACTGGCCCAGATTTTCCATTATTCATTTGGAGTGGTTCACCTTTGAAACTGAAAGTCCATTTGTGCTTTAACTTCTCCCCATCCCCAAAGTTACAACTGTTCCCATTAAAATAACACCCAGCAGAATTTTCTTTTCCTGATTATTACTTGCCAAGACCATTATTTTACTTGGACCTGAAATTATTGCTTTGTATCCTTTCCTGACTGGAGTAGATACCTCTTGCTTAGAAGGTCACTGAGTAGTCACACTGGGGTAGTACCATAGTTTTGTCTTGTCTTGTTAGAATATTGGAATCTATTTTGGTTTTGGAAGTATTGAAATAGATTTTATCCAAGAGGCATAAGCTACTCCTTGATAGCAGGGACTGATTTTGTTTTTTTGTTTTGAATTTTTTTTTCCCCCTTCTTCCTTCCTTGCCTCCCTCCCTCCCTATTCCTTAGAAATGCTAGGTTGCTGGCTTCTGTCTAAGGCTTCTTCAAGGCAGTAGGAAATGAGGGATAGAATTAATCCTAAAAGAGCTGCACATTGATCCCACCTCTCTACTCCTGCCCCCAGTAAGTATTCTAACAACCCTATACGAGGAAGTCTTTGACATATGTATGTTTTATCATCTCCAATCAAATCAAGCAAGATTTGGCAGAAATACTGATGAAGTTGTTTGTCAAGCATTCTTGTGGGAGTGGTGGTTTTTCTTTTAAAAACTTAACCTCCATCTTTTTATATTCATAATGATTACCTATGATATGTAAAATAAATTTAGCTTCAAAAAGTTATTTTCCAAAAATGCAACATCTTATTTTTATGTCCCATATATTTTTCAGGTTCAGACATATATAGACAATGTCCTTGAATAGCTAACTCCTTGGAAAACTTTTATTAAATTTATTAGGTGCAATTTTTGTTAGCTTTACTATAACTAAATGGTGTCCATAGTTTACCATTGATGATAGAGCACATATTAGATAAAAGGCTGAAGCATAAGCCAATTGGTAACTAAAATATAAATGACCTTATCTTGATTTCTTCATTTAAAACAGCTCACCAGAAACGTGAGTGTAATGGCACCTCAAGCAATGCCTTGAGAATTTTGTCTTGTTCTCTGAAGTTTATTCAGACTTTCTTTAATAGGCTGGCTTTCTACAAGGGTGAAGGAAATAAAATTTATTTATCCTAAACCCCGAATTGCTGGTATAAGAACCTATTCAGCACTGTATATTTCCTCTGCTTTCTTCTCCCCCCACATGGGATCAAGAGGGTAAGGAAGAATTCCCCTAGGACCATGCTTATAATTGTGTTGTTGGATGAGTGAGGCTCTTTAAGAATACCACATCCTGGCTAGAGTCAGGGCCAGCTCTGACCCAAGTAATTCTCTGGCCTCTAAATTTTCAGTAGCCAGTCTATCAACAAGAACTTTTAAAGTACCTACTTTGTACCAGGTGTTGGGGTCATAGAAAGTACTTACCCTTCAGGAATTTGTATTCTGTAGAATTAAAATGCTCCCCAAATTTCTATTTTTTCTTTTACCTTATATTTTTTAAATGCCTCTTATATGCAAAATACTATGCCAGGCACTTGGGATATCCAAGGATGAAAAGTGGCAGTGTCCCTGTCTACAAGGAACTCACAGCCACAATAAATGTCCTCCAACACGGGCTTGAAGGATTTCAAACATTGCTGTTCCAGATTCTCTCTGTTCCACTGGCCTAGATAATTGAACTTTGTATTTGTATGCTGTGTGACAGTTTTAATTTTTTAAATAGCTAGTATTATAGCTTGAAATTCCTACTTTATCTCTAAGCTAAATGTTAAATTAAACACATCTGCAACATAAATTCACTGATGAAATCTTCCAAGGGGAAGGAATATATTTAAAAATAAGAGAAAAGAAGTCTCTCATTAAAATTCATGATTATTACAGTAGACCTAGGTTCAAATCTTGTATATAACATATACTAGTTTGGATTGTAGGAAAAACACTTAAAATTCTCATTGTTATTATTGATCAGTCCTATCTGATTCTTTCTGAACCCATGGGCCATACTGATCATGGGGTTTTCTTGGCAAAGACACTGGAGTAATTTGTCATTTCCATTTCTTTCTTCAGCAGATTGAGGCAAAAAGAGGTTAAGTGACTTGTCCAGTATCACATAGCTAATATCTGAGGCCATATTTGAACTCGTGGAGATAGTCTTCCTGACTTCAAGCTCAGTGACCTAACTGCCTCCTAAAATTCTCATTAGTCCCAGACAACTCTTTATGACTGTAAATTGCACAAGAATTACTGATTTACATCATTGGAAGGAATTTCCAAAAGGGGACCTCTCATCCCCCTACCACCTGCTCCTGTAACTATCTAGAAATATTTTAATAATGTATAGGAAAATTATAAAGGACAGAAGGCATTGGTGAGTGCTCAAAAGAGTAGGTTCTGTAAAAAATGTATTTTGGGTCACTTAAAAGACAGAAACTTTACAATTAGTCATGGGGGGGGACAGAGTTTAGTTCCCCATTTCTCAAGGCTCCCCATGGAAAGTTGGATTTTATAGGTAATTTCATCAAAGGAGAGCGGCAGTTTGCTCTTTCTGGGTTTGAACTTTTCAACCTGTCAGTTGTATAAGAGCAGCAAAATTCCTGAAGTCAAAAAGGTGCTTATTAAAAACACTGGAGGTTAGGTTTGACATACAATTGTGAATGACCCAGGATTATAGAAATGTTTCATTGTTAATTCTTGAGGGCAGTGACTATTTTCCTTATTGGTTTTTGTTTCCCATCAACAGGTGCAAGGCCTTGCACATAGTAGGTACTTTATATTTGCTATTTTTTTAGTCTAATTCAAACTTTTTCACTCAAATAATTATTAGCCTTTAGATTTGAAAAATAACCTTAATTTGGAATGCTATGACTTCATATCCAAATAACTCTTTACTTGACTACTTCAAGAGCTCCTTGATTTCATTGATTCATCAAGTATTTATTAAGCAACTACTGTTTGTGAAAGGAGGCAGCCAGGGTTCAGTGGTTAAGAACACTTGGCCTGGAGTCAAAAAGACTTAAGTTCACAATCCAACCTCAGATACTTACTAGGTGTGTGACCCTGGGAAAGTCACTTAACCTCTGATTGTCTGACAAAAAGGATCTACTGGAGAAGGAAATGGCAAACCACAGCAGGATTCTTATCAAGAAAACCCCATGCCCATGGAGTCAGAAAGGGTCTGATAGGACTGAATCCTGAATAGCAATGAGCAACTGTTTGTTAAGGGCTTACTTGGAGACAAAGGCAAAAATAACAATCATTACCTACAAAGTTTATAATGTACTAAAGGAAAACACCATATAAAGAGACAGGTAAACTTAAGATAATATTAAAAGGAGAGAGCCTAATCAACTGTGAGAAGATTAGGAGAGATCTCCTTGGGAATCCAAATTAATACCTGAATTGATCCTTGAAGACAGCTAAAGATCCTAAGAAGTATAGGTAAAAACAGTCTAAACATGAGCAAAAGCCTGTTCAAAGTCATGGAGGAAGGTGATGGAATGTTGAGTTTACAGTATGCCAAGGAGACCACCTTAGTTGGAATTCAGAATGAGGGAAGAGGAGTAATCTGAAATATGCTTAGAGTTTATCTGTAGTTAGGTTGTGAAAGGCTGCAAATGCCAAGTCTAAAAGCTTGTATTTTATCCTAGATAGAGATTTCAAGTCTTCAACACCTTAGTAGATGGTTCTATGGGTTGTATCTCCAAAATTATATCACATGTTATCCAAATCCACTGGTGATAGCCTTTCCAGACATTATTAGGCTGGTCTTTTAGTACTTAATGAGTCCATCTCTGAAGCCCATCCAACTTCAACAAGCCAGGGCTTGAATTGTCCCTGAGATGCAACCTTTGAGAGCCAAGGTCTACTGTCAAATTGCAAGAGGCATTATTAAACTTTAGTAGAGAGAGTAGATAATTGTTTATAGTTTAAAGGTTTACAAAAGAGGTTTGTTTTTTTTTTCATTGACATCTGGCCAAACTTTAGAACTGAATGTGTGTGTGTTATGTATGTGTTTCCTGTTCGATCTTTTCTCATAGTCTCTGAAGACAGAAAGGTGCTTATTAAAACATGGGAGGTATGATGTATATTTATGAATGGCTGAAGATTATAGCAGTGTCTCAGCATTAACTCTAATTGTGAACTTCAGGATTGTTAATGAGAGTAAACAAAAATTAGCTCCATTTTCCCCCTTTGAGTCCCCAAGGTCTGCTTTATTACTAGCTCATTTTAATCTCAATGTATTATCTCACAGCATGAGTGTAGTGAATAGAAGGTAGACTTTCTAGGTAAGAAAACCTGAATTCAGGTGTTTCTTCTGATAGATATTATTCCCTTTTAGCCCTCTGTGCTATAGTAAACTCCCCTCAAATTGCTCCAAGTTACAGATGAGTGGTGGATCTGCATCTGTGGAGGGACTCTTTAAACAAGCACACACACATTCATTGTTAAAATTATTATTTTTGTGCAGCCTTCTGATTTCTCATAATATGACAGAGAGAATATTAAAATGTGTTTTTGTATGCTTTAATTTGCATTTTATTTTAATGTATCTCATTGCAAAGTTGGAATTTTAAAAGGTTTTTATGTGAGAAAATTATAGAGAAAAACACTCTTTAATTCAGAACTTAAAATATTTGCCTTCCTCCTATCTTTTAAACCTATGTTATACAATTGACCTTTATAAAGACATGTTTATATATAGAACATATAAAACAGCTAGCCACCTAGTTATTATATAGATTCAGACATACTCTAGAGTAAAAAATGTGGAACATGATTACTCCAGAAAAGAAGAGCATGCTATTAGTGCTTTCTCCAGTAGTCAGAGATTCCAACAGATAAATACTTAGACCTGGGTTCAGGTACTTTCTTTGAACAAATACTGGTTGTGTGAACTAGGACAAGTCAATTAACCTCTTGATGCTCCAAGCAACTCTCTTGAGTTGTGCAAGAGATAAAGATATTCCCTTGGAAAAGGAATTATTCATCTCCTTTCTCTTCTCTTCTCTTCTTTTTCCTTTTCCTTTTCCTTTTCCTTTTCCTTTTCCTTTTCCTTTTCTTTTTCCTTTTCCTTTTCCTTTTCTAAAAACCTTATCTCCTGTCTTACAATCATCAACACTGGGTTTCATTTCTAAGGCAGGATAGTGGTAAGGGCTCTAGGCAATTTGGGTGACTTGTCACACAGCTAGGAAGTATCTGAGACATCCTGTCTTCAGATCTGGCTCTTTATCCACTGAGCCACTTACCTGCTCCATCTCTCCCTTATTTTAAACAAACATTTATTAAGCACATACTATGTCCTCATTGCTGTGCTAAACACTTTACAAATATTATTTCATTTGATCCTCACAACAACCTGGGAGGTAGAAGCTAAAGTTATATTCATTTTATAGTTGAAGAAACTGAGGAAAACAGAGATCAGCTTGACAAGGAAGTGTCTGAGACAAAAATTAAATTCAGATCTTCCCAAAATCAGGCCAGTTCACAAGTCTGGTCAAACAGACAAATATATATGATTGGGTTGTATGAAAATAACTTCATGATTATTTGGAGAGGAAGGATTATTAGTAACGGTTTTTGTGGGGAATGTAAAATAGGATAAAATCCTATTTGTGCTTGAATCATGTATGTAAGTCTTAATTCAGAATGGTACATTTTTATAGCTCTATTAGAAAATACCTTAGAAGTAACAGATTTATCGTCACATTGAAAATGGAATTTCTCCCCTGTCATCATTGTATTATTTGTATAAGAATCTTGCTAGATTATATCCGGTTAAAGGGAGTACTTTCTTGTCAGATGGTACAGATACCTTTGAGTACTGTAGACAAAGCTTTTCAGTTTACATTCTCTTTTTATTTAATAATGATTGCCCATTCATGAGTTACTCTAGGTACTTCTTAGCACAGCCATTCTTTTAAAAACTTTTTTTTAGTCTTAAGAAATTTTACTGATTGTTGTTGAGTAAGTTGTATTCAAAATTCCTTGTGACCTGATTTGAGATTTTCTTGACAAAGATACTGGCGCTCATTTTACAGATGAAGAAAACTGAGGCAAACAGTGTTAAGTGACTTCCTCTCAAATAAGTCACTCAACTGAGGCTGGATTTGAATTTAGAAAGCAATTTCTTGAGACCTCAGTTGAATTTATGTCATCTTCTTGCAGCACTGTACCACTTAGCTACCCCTTTTACTAGTATACAATTTTCTTTTACTCACCATTCATTTCCAACTCTATTCCTCCCTCCTTCCAAGTAGACCATCCCTTGAAGCAAATAATAGAGGTGGGGAATGGGGAGGGGTACAGGTTCAGCAAAACTAAGCAATACATGAAGTGTAAACTCAGTCTGATAGTAAATGCCATGTTCCACATCTACAATCTCCTCTCCCCACAGTGAATGGAGGGTGATAGCATATGTAACATCC
The DNA here is from genome assembly GCF_016433145.1 of Gracilinanus agilis. NCBI lineage: Eukaryota > Metazoa > Chordata > Mammalia > Didelphimorphia > Didelphidae > Gracilinanus > Gracilinanus agilis. The sequence goes on along the minus strand of NC_058130.1, from coordinate 348,988,747 downwards.
ACCAGTGCTCAGCCCCAGAGATTTTATTAAAGATAAATTTCCTGGCTGCCCTAATACATATGATCATAGATCCATATTATCATTATCAAGTGAAATAGTATTTGGAAAAGCACTTCTCCCAGATCCATTCCCATAGTTGACCCTATAGGAATGCTCATTGCCTTCCCTTTTCCTCTTCTTTACCCCTGCTCCCCAGCCCTAGAGAGAGGAACTCACAGACCATTATGCCCACAACTTTTATTATAGAGGATATGGAGGCCCCCTGAAACTTGCCCAGTGCTACTCAATATCCAAGGTGGAGAGCAAGTGTTCCTTTTCACCTACCATGCTCTCTCCCATCAAGGTTGGCCACATTTCTGGAAGCATGCTGGGAGCAACAGGGAATGTCTACTAAATGGAACATGTGCATACCAGAAAGTTCATAGACTTGAACAAAGTGTTCCATCATTATCAGTGCTATCTGGGACATGATAAACCAAGTTAAAGGTACCAAAATAAAAGAAACAAATGTTCTAAATGGGGTCCTACTTGTGATTGACAGCTTTGAACATCTCTTTTCTTACAGGAGATCTGTATGATCAGAGTTTTATCTTTGCCTGCTAAATTTCCATGTAATTTTAAGGGCCATATCAAAGATTCAGATTAACTTCATTTTTTTCTTTGGCCCATAAATGGCTAATAATAAAAGTATAAAATTAAGATGTTTTGGGAGCTCAGTAAATGTTTGTAATAACATTCCTCTAAACAATTGTCTTCTCACCATAGATCTCAGGAAATTTTATTAACAGTTTTAAAAACAAAACAGAATTAATCTGGACTTTTAATTCTTTTTTAAACTTGATGGCAAAAATTCATTAATATCTCTAAGGGGACATGAAATATCATTGTTAGTGTTGATTCCCTGAATTCAAATTTATTCTCTTAGGTGGCTATATCATCATCAACAAATATTTATGGAATTATGTTGATGTTTGGTATTGTATTTGATGACATGGCAGTTTCCATAATGTTTTGCCCTTGAGTAACAAAGAAAAAGCAAAACATTAAGCATTGTGCCCTAGCTTAATTACCAAATTGCTAATGTCTCATTTAGAAGAAAATTTATAAAATTCCCAAATTTTTCATCTACTTACACATCTATTCCCAAGAATTGTTGGGTATAATTGATGACTATATACACAATTAGAGCTCTCAACAAATGAAAATGTGTGTACAACTGATAAATATACTTGAATTTCCAATATATTTTCATACTGGGACCTGTATTCAGAAAACTTTCAAGAGTTAAGAATAACAATTGAAGCTGTATACTTTTGTTAAACTAGCAGGTTATTTTTTCAAGTTAGAATGAAAAGTCAAACAAATATGATTTATTAATTTGTTCCTTGTGCCATCTTCTTGGCTAAAAAAAGCCGTGTTTTGATTTTAACATATACTAGGACCTGACTTACCTTGATAATTGATCCATTGCTACCATTGGCCTTTACCATAGAAGAATATACATATGGAAATGAGGACATTGTGAGATTTTGGTTAGAGATTATTAGCTAATCATTCAAGTGATCAATTGATTCAACACTAAAGGGGAATTATAGAATCTCCACACTGAAATGTCAGAAAAAGAAACTAGATACCTTCATTTGCTAAGGTTCTCATCCCATTGTGAATATTAACTCCCAGCACATCATGAAGGCTTTGTCTGTCCTCCTGGTCCTCTAGCCTCTTGATCTTTTTCACTTTTTCTAGGTTGCTTTAGGATGTTCCAAGCCACCTAAACTGACATCTTTTTGTTGCTCCCCTTCCATCAGTAGGATTACTTTTTAAAATGAAATAAAGAAGAAAAATAGTCAGTCTCTAAGCATTTATTAAACACCTATTCTGAGATAGGCTTTGTGTTGGGTGCTAGGAAGACAAAGAGAAAAATGAAAGATTTTACTGTCAAGGATCTCTACTCTTGCCCTCAGAACCCCAAGAGAAAGTGAGGAAGGCCTCTGCCATGCTGGAATTAACTTTTAAGAGAGCATGGGTTATAGTGACACAGGCTGGAATATGATCTTCATGATTAAGAGTCAGAGATTCAAATCATCGACATCACAGACCAACTACAATGGCCTATTTTCCATCCATGAGTACTTTTAAAAATTTAAGATAAGCAATCATTTTATTTAGATAGTTTAAGTGTGATTCATTCCAGGGTTTTCATGGTGTTTTGTGAAATTCATTTCAGCTCACTGATTCTATGAGGTGAGTTGACAGCAGTTCAGGTAAGAGATGACCATTAGGGCAGTGAAGAAAAAGAGGAAAAGCTGCAAATAAGGTGAAATATTTTCCAGCATGTTTTAAAACTCTGCCATAAATATGAATTATGATTGCCTGTTGGTGGTTGAAACAATAGAAAAAGCAGGTAACAAATGTCACAAATGAACAACTTCCATGGTAGTAATAAATCCTAGGTCTCAAATAATTTCAGAACCTCTTCTGGGACCTTCTCTCTCTCCCACTGCACCCCCTTGCCCCCAATTTCTTAGAATCCACTCTTTCATCACACATTTGTCAGGTGTTCATTTTGTACAGATTCCTGTGTTAGGAATGCTGTTATAAATAAGGCAAGCAGGCTCACAGCCTTCAGGGATTATTTACACATCTCTCAAACTCTATTTTTCTCAATGATAAAAACTGTACACTAGTAAAGGTATTTCCTTCTTGTAGCTTTTTGGTTCAGAGAATGTTTTTGCCTCGCTGAAGGGAGTGGAACTGGCCTGAAGTGAATGCTATCTCATTCCCTCATCTCTAACAAAAAGGAGTGTAACCTAAGATTTCACCTAGGAAAAGACCTTAAACATCTTCTTATCAAACCGTCTTATTTTGCAGATGAGGAAATTGAGACCTGAGGAGGTGAAATTACTTGCCCAAGATCCCACCAATAGTAGGTTGGCAGATCAATAACATGGCTCCTTATTTTCTGTTAAGTCTTGGGTGGACAGGTTTTGCTGTTTTCCAATTACACAATGTCTCTAAATTGAACAATGGAGCTATTTAAAAACTCAGGGAAATGTCTCCCTCCCCAGATTTCCTGATTGTAAACTCCTGTGAAAATCTCTGGGGTCCTTAGTACCAGTTCTCCCCTTCCTAAGTCTAGAAAAAATTATTATTAAGGAGTGAGGCGTTCCCCTCCCCCCCAGTTCCCATGGAGACTTTTAATAAAGTTTCTAACAAGAACAACAAGATCTGAGCTCTAGAAGAAAACAGTTGGTGGTTGTGCTGGTGGAGGAGAGTTGGAGATTAACTTTGTTTTATGAGCTTGTTTGGTGCTGAGGTCCGTAGTCACTGATCTATAGAAACAAGGTATGACTCACTGTTCACACCACTCCCTAGACCCAAACTTGTTTTCTTCCCATACAGTACTATGGGATGTTGAACAGCATAGATGCAGAAATAGATGACTAAGTTGTTGTGTGATGCATTTGTAAAGAAAGAAACATTTAGTCACATAATCCTGGATTCTTTAGGCCAGAAGGGAATTTACATGCCCTTTGCTTTAATCCTCCCCCCCCTCCATTTTATAAACAAACTCAAGGGAAGTTGTCACTTGCCTAAGGTCTCACATCTGGCAAGTGTTTAAGATGGATTTTTTACCCATTTTTGTATCCTTTCAAACTTTCGGGCATCATTTATTTTGGGACTCTCCCATCCCTCAACCCCTCTGGAACAGGCACAAGAACCCTAAAAGACATAAAATGTTTTACATCTTTTTCATGGCATAATTTCGTGTGTCTAGTGATTTTGATGCCTTTCTGCTAAATACATAAGGTAGTACAACATGTAGTGGAAAACTGGGATTTAGAGAAAAGAAATCTCAGTTTTAAAGGTAGGGAGGCAAAAACTTATTCTATGTTTTCTGAGCCACACAATTGCTTGACTGCACAGTGACAGAAAACATCAGGTAGAAAAGAAGCAAAAAACTACTGAGAAGCTGCTATTGGCAGTGTTCTTTTTAAATATCGGTTAGGTCTTTTACTTTAATACACATTTTATTTCATAGAATTTGAAATTTATTTTTGAAAAGTGACAAGTGGTAAAGTCTATGTCATTATATTTTGCTGTCTCAGTGGGCTGTTTTCTTTAAGTAAAATATTTGAATTCTAATACATTCAGTTTGTCTTCAGAGTGGTAGATTTTCTTTGCCATGGGTGAGTTCCGAATTTGTTCTGGTTTAGTCTCCACATGAGAGGATGAGATTTCTCACTCTCCAGCCTGTGACTTTCTTGTTAGAAGGGTGCTATTTACATCTGCCTTCCTGTGAAGGCTGAGGTTTCTCTAAAGTGCAGGGATTTAGGGGCAAGGTTAAATGATGCCTCTGAGTCACCAGGTAGTGAATGCAGAATGAGAGTATCAGAGGATGTCAGTCACAGATAGGGGACAGGCTGGAGGAGTTGTGTGTTTGCCTTGCATATGAGATAATACACAAATAAGTGCCAAACCCAGTCTAGCTATGGATGAGCTCATCACTTCAAAAGTTGGAGGCTGGGCCTGTGATGAGCAGATTGTTATACTAGTCATAGAGATGCTGGAGAGTTGACTGAGAAAGGAGTACATTGGGGGAGGTCTAAGGGGGGACAGTGAGGGTGATCAGCAGGACTAAAGGGAGACTTAAGAGAGATGCCCTAAGGCCAAGGGAACTGGTAAAAATTGGGCACACATATTTAGGGTCAGGAAATTGTGTGTATGTATGTATATGTGTTAAAATTGTAATTTCACAGGGAAATACAGAGGATATAAAGTTGTAGAGAGTTGGTATGTTTAAGTTGTAGTTTTATTTTATGCTTCTCACTTGGAGGTTGGCATTTATAAAGGTTCTTATAAAAAGCATTCTTGAATACAAAACTTAACTGGTTCACCTTTTAATGTCTCTTAAGCCTATATTTTAAATAAAATAGGCTATTGTTATGACATGGCTGGGGGTGACTAGGAATGCCTCAGTGGATAGAGTGCTTAACCTGGAGTCAGGGAGATCTCATTTTAAATCCAGCTTCCGACATTTGTTTGTTGTTGTTCAATTGTTTATAGTCATGTCTGATTCTTCCTGATGCCATTTGGGATTTTCTTGGCAAAAATACTGGAGGGGTTTGCCATTTCCTTTTCCAACTCATTTGACAGATAAGGAAATTGAGGCCAACAAGATTAAGTGACTTGCCTAGGGTCACACAGCTAGAAAATATCTGAAGTCAGATTTAAACTCAGGAAGATGAGTCTTCCTGACTTTAAGCCCAGCACTCTAATCGTTGTGCTATCTAACTTGTCCCACTGAGACACACAGTGGGCATCTCTTAACCCTGTTTGCTTCATCTGTAAAGTAAGCTAGAGAAGAAAATGGCTGACCATTTTAATATCTTTGCCAAGAAAATCCCAAAAGGAGGTCATGAAGAGTAAGGCACAATTGAAAAGGACTAACCAGTAACAATGATCTGAATAGTTAATGTTTAGAGTCAGATGTACTAGAGTAAATAATATGAAATTTAATTATATACAGTAAAATCATGGCATTAGTACTTTCTGTCAGTTAGTGTACATCAAGAAATCTGACCATATAAAACTATAAATAAATTGTCCTTGGTCCTGCCTATAATTGCCTGACTTATCCATTAATAGAGAGGCAAAAATAATAAGAAATCAGGGATAATAAGAAATTATTTGACTTTGAAATTCTCTGAGAGATGTACTCTAAAAAACAAATGCTTTCAAAATTATTATTTTAAAACAATTTTCCATGATCATCTATCACTTGTTTGGTCAGGAATGTTTCTTCTATCCACAGATCTGATATGTATTTTTCCATGTTTCTCTTCTTTTTTATGATGTGATCTTTTATATTTAGATCACTTATTGATTTGAAGCTTATCCTGGAGTAAAGTATAAAGTGTTGGTCTAAATCTAAATTCTGTGTCCCAATTTTCCTAGTAGTTTTTGTCAAATACTGAGTAGTAGCTGGGATCTGTACTTATGGCCTGCTGGAGTACTAGATAAATTTGCTTTTGTATATTGCATATCTAATCTGTTTCACTCTCTGTTAACCAGTATCAATTTGTTTTGAGAAGTACTACTTTGAGATCTGACACTGCTAGGCCCCCTGTGTTATTACTTCTTTCCATTATTTCATTTGAGATTCTTGACCTTTTCTGCCTTCAAATGAATTTTGTTGTTTTCTCCCCCTAATTTGGTAAAGTTATTCTTTTTTAGCTTGATTGGTATGGCATTGAAGAAGTAAGTCAATTTAACAACATTGTTGTTCTTATTATATTGACTCATCCTACCCTTCAGCAATTAATATTTTCTCAATTATTTAGGTCAGTCTATTTCTATAAAGAGTGATTTGTAGTTGTATTTGTATAATTATATATACATATATATGTGTGTGTGTATATATATATATATATATATATATATATATATATATATATATATCTTGGTCAGTAGACTCCCAAGTTAATTTAAATGGAATTTCTCTTACTATCTCTTCCTATTAGGTTTTATTGATATCCCAAAGAAATACTGATTGCTCATGTGAATTTATTTCAAATCTTACTAATTTACTGATGTTACTCACTCATTTCCTTTTTGCACCTGGCTAGACTAGCTGGTATGGGTGGAGGCAAAGAGGAAGCCTTAGGTCACCAGGGGTTGTCAGCATATGGAATAATATGCATTCTGGATAATTGAGTTGATTGCATAAAAACACCCAAAAGATGACGTCAATGTCTGGCTTACATAGAAAGGTGTGTGTGTGTGTGTGTGTGTGTGTGTGTGTGTGTGTGTGTGTGTGTGTGTGTGTGATCCATCCATAAGAAAATGACAAGTATAACCCCTCTATCCTTCCTTAGATTTCTAGGGTCAAGTGATCCTGAGAGGAGGCAAGGAAGAAAGAACTATGGAAAAGATTTTTCCTCTTTTTGTTTCAAAAGTCCTCTTTTATCTTTTCTTGCCTCTTATTCAAACCCCAACAAGTTCAAGTTGTGTCTTCCGTAAAAATCTTCTTCTCTATGTTAAACCCATTGTTTATTTCCTTGTTCTGTGATTTCCTTGAATCATTATATTTGACTACCCAATTTAGCAAATATTGAAGAAATGTCCATCTGACTGGGATGGGGTTGAATTTATTGAATATGTACTTCATGGTGATAGACACCTTGAAAAATGCAAAATTTAAATTCATGCTCTTTTCTTTTAAGAACTTTGATCTCAGTTGTTCTTTTCTTCGAGGAAAAGAAAAGGAAAGTAAGGGAGGGTATTAATCAATTGGTGAATGCTTGAATAAATTATGAATACAATGAAATCCTACTGTGTTGTAAGAAAAGAGGAAAGGAGATAGATTTAGAGAAACCTGGGAAAACTTGTATAAATAGACACAGAGGAAAGTGAGCAGAAACAGGATAAAAAATTATTATTATATGCTATTATAACAACAACATTGTGGAAATGAATAGTTGTAAGAGCTCTAAGATTTTTGATCAATGATAATCAACCACAATTCCAGTGGACTGATAATAAAACATATTAAACTCCTTCTAACAGTAGTAATGGACTAATAATGTAGAATGAGATACATATTCTTGGCTATAGTCAATATCAGAATTGCTTGAATATGCATATTTGTTAAAAAGGGTTTTGCTTTTTTTTCTTTTCTCCTTTTTTCCAATGACTAGAAGGTGGGCAGGAAAGAAAATAAATGCTTGTTAGTTGAAAAAAAAATTTAATTTAAAAAGTGTTGTTTTTTTTTCTCAAAGATCTCTAGATGGATGAGGGGAAGACCAGGTTGTTCTAGCAGGCAGAAAAACAAATTTTTAAGTCCCTGCTCTTTGGTTTGGGGATTTAAAACAACTAAGAAAATTAGTATGGTTGATTGTAAAATTACTTAAAAGCTTTTCTCCTGCAACCCCTACATTCCACAGCTTTCAGCTCCAGAATTTTGTATATTTTTTGTTATTGTTATGTTGGCCAATCTCATCTCTGCCAAATGAATTGCTGACAAAGAAAACATCAAGGGAAGTCAATGAGAAAGAGACATTTGACAATTTAATTAAGGCAAGATGTATGTGTATGACCTTTTGTTGTTTCAATGCTAAGGCAGATTATTGTTTCCTTCTTAAAAAGACTGCTTTTTTTTTCATTTCAACTAGTAGTAGCAGCAGTAGCAGTGAATTACAAGTATTTAAGTAATGTATGAAATGCAATATTTATTTAATGTCCCTTTGGATAGTTTTTCTGGGCTTCTCAATTTTTTGTTGTTGTTGTTCCATTGTTGTTCCTCTATCCCCCTATACCCCCAATCTCTTTCCCATTATCACAGCTTTGGCACTTATGCCATTAATAAAATATTATTTTGTGAGAGTCTGAATTAAAGAATGTGAATAGCAAAAATTAGGGCATGAAATTGCTTATTGGTTTACCACATACCCTTGTTTACAGAAAATGAAGAAAAGTATGCAAGAGTTTCCCTATATTGATTTTCATACATCTCCTTACAAATGTTTGTTTTCAAGGATGAATATTCAGTTCACTTTAGTAAAATTCAGAAACTATTTATTAAATGCCTAATATGTATAAGACATCCTGCTAGACAGTTTGAATAGAAAAACAGAAGGAAGGACATGCCCTCAAGGAATTTACATGTACCCAAAAGCCTAATATGCTTCTTCTCTCTTCCAGTTCTTTAACTTAAGAATGTCTATGTACATCAAAAAAGGTAGGAAATTTAGCATTTCTAGTGCTTTAGATCCTCAACTTAAATAGAATCATAATATTTTGGATTAAAAGACTTTATAGTCTGTCTGAGTCAGCCTCCTTCCCACTTAACTGATAGAAGTTCAGAGAAGAGTAGTAATGTACTTTCCTGAAGAAGTCATCTTTTTTCCTAACTACTTCAACAGATCAGATTTAACTGCAGAACTAATGAGGTCAGTAAACTAAACAAAAATTTCATTGGTTACTAAAATATTTCTTGATGTAGCAAATGAGATTAGAAGGACTACCTAAATACTATACCCCTTACTTAGGAAAATTTTGTATTTAGCAAAATGCTTCTTCAAATTTATCTTTAAAATTCTGAATTTACATAACAGCAGTACACAAAAGTTAACAAACTTATAAATTATTGTTGTTGCTGTTCAGTCATTTTCAGTTGTGTCTGACTCTTTGTGAAAACCCCCATTTGGAATTTTTTTGGCAGAGATCCTGGAGTGATTTGCCATTTCCTTCTCTAACTTATTTAACGGATGAGGAAACTGAGGCAAACAGGATTAAGTAATCTGCTCAAAGTCACACAGGAAGTATCTAAGGCCAAATTTGAGCTCATGAAGATAAATACAGCATTTCAAAAGGAGAAAAGTAGAAAAATTAAAAACTTCATTATTCTTATGCACATTGTTATGGAATGCTACTCCTGATTTTGCAATGTTTGTTAAAAATAAGTCACAATTTTAGAAGGCAGACCTGTTTAGTTCAAGAGTTAAAGTTGGTATGTGAAACACCAACCTAGCTGGGTCCTGCCAAATTGAGAAGACTTCAATGTGGGCCAAGCAAAGGAACTGCAAATCTGTTGTGAAAGGACTTGTTTAGATAATCCTAGAGAGGCACATTTCATGATCCTACAAAGGGTAATTAAATTTTTGACTACAGGATTTTTTGAAAATGATGTGCTAAATATAAAGGGAGGAAAGAATACTATCTAGGTCCTTTACATACTGCAGTATCCCCATGAGGAAAATTTGGTCAGTCATTTCCTATAATTTTTTCATTTTTATAAAGTATTATGTCTTTGTTGACTTGTGTGCATTTAATTTTTCATAAGTCCTGACTTTACCTAATACGTGCAGAGCAGTTTAATGCTATATTAAAAAAAAAGAAATTCATCATTGCTTTGTTATATTCTTGTGTAATGGATGGTAATACTTCAGACACTGTAGCAAGACTTGGCAGATGTTCACGTATGGTAAAGCTTTGGTGTCTCATTAGCCTCCAATGTCAATTTATTTCTGTAAATGGGATTCTCTATTCAAGATGTATTAATAAATTGTAAACTAGCTTCCCAGAATTACTAGAGCTCCTCTTGCCTAACTCATTATGTTATTAAAGACCCTCCAAGATGGCTAGTTAAAGACCATATGTCCGATTGAGTGCTGGCCTTTGTAGTCAGCTGTGAATATAAAAATTACTGCCAGTGGGGTTTTCTCCTCCCTGAAATTACCTGGACATTATCCGATTTGATTAGTGTTCAAGTCCCCAAATGAATGTTATTTTGAGAATGGAACTGGATTTCAGTCATTGAGAGCAATTACAGAAGGTCGTGGCCTGGTAGACCTCATGGGCTTGGTGAACCTGGGGAGAGAATGATTAAAAGGCTCTTCAGTTAGGTGGTGGCCTGTGTAGAACCAGATGTTGCATAAGTGTTTAAAGGCCCTACAGGCTCTTAAACCATGAGCAACTAACTGGGCTGGCCTTGAGCATACTGATGCTATATAAGGAGAAAAAAATAATTGGTCACCCTTAGACAAATTATGTCCACTGTCTGCTCCCACCTCAGTTTTATAACCTCTGTGCTCCCTCTCCAGTATACTACATGATCTAGGTGGCATAGGAGGTAAAATAAATGAAATATGTTTTCTTTTCTCTTTGCCAGAAAAGTGTTATTTGATCTAGGCTAGAGACTATATAAAGTTTCCTGTGAAACTCTTTTGCTCCTTATTGGACTGTAACAGATGTGATCCATTGAGAAGGTGTGGTTAGCCTTTAGTCCTCATAACTCTTGTCTTTCTAAGGCCCCTCATATAAATAAAGCACTTCCTTGTGGCTGCCCTGCCACTCACCCAGTGCCCCTCTGCCTTGACTACTTTTTCATCTGTAACATCCATATGCACAGAGCAAGTTTTTCTTTGTATCTTGGGTTGTTTAGTATCCAGGGTCAGCTGTCTCTGCTGATCCAGAAAGAGACAGAGAATTATGATCTCTTACAATGAGGAGGAGCCTAAATGATCTGTTGTCTGATCTAACTTTACATTTTGTCAGTGACCAAAATGAGCCCAGTCTGAAGGAGGGTGAATTACTGGTTGTATGAATTTACTTGTATTAAGATTGTGTTAGGGCTAGAACTTAAACTCTGGTTTTTTCCAAATAGAATTTTGAAGTATTTTGTGGAAATAGTGTACAGAAGGGAAGAGAGTTCCAAGCTTGGGATTGGAAAATCTAGGTTCAAATCTTGCCTCAGACCAACAAACCTGAGCAAGTCACTTAACATCGGTTTCTCAGGCAATTCCATAGGATTTTTTCCTCTAAATCTTAGGTAATCACCTGTGAGAGTTCCAGCAATGGAAGTTCCCCTTACCTATTGGTACATTCTTGCTCCTTTGAGTTAATCCTATTAAGAGGCACTAAACAAGTTATCTTTCTGACGAATTAATCTAGAAACAATGTCATAAGATGATGAGAGATCTGTCCTCTGAGCCTGGAAGACCTGGGTTCAAGCTTGATTCTGCAGCCTCTTATAACTCTTACACCTCTCAGTGTTCTAGGAAACTCAAGACTTTAAAATGCAAAGAATGTGCCAACTACATTAGTAGAGGGAGTTTCCTCCTTTAGGAGGAGTTTCTTATCTTTGAAAATCTTAAGTCTAGTTCCTATTCCTCTTAAATCTTTTGAAAATACCCTATTTTGTTAAGTTTATAGTTGAGAGGTGGATGGGAGACACAGTTCTTATGGTGTGGTGATTTTTATGCTTTATTTGCATCCAAAGGTTAGACACAAGTGTCTAGATCAGGACTAGATCTTGGGGAGAAGGAAACACAGCTTTTTCTGTTTGGTGATAAAAGCTGACATAAGATTTGGGGGTGGGGGTGACATCATGAGCTTTTATTCATCCCATGGGACTTTACATATTATATGCTTAGTGTATCTGAGTTTAGGGAACCAAATGTGTCAACATTTAAGCTGTTTTGTGTAAGTGTTCCAGAAGATGAGCTCAAATACGTCATATATATCCATCAGTAGGGTGTTATTGTTTAAGCTGTGAGCTTAATAATGGTACTATTAAGTCTAGTCACGGTATTGAACTATATATAATCAAGTTACTATGTAGCATAGTTTTAAATGAAGAATTATGTAGCTTTTATTCTGTGTTTTACCCAGAATAGATTTTTTAATTCTCATTTTAAATTCTTATTAGCAAAAAACTCCACAAGGTCCAAACCAAATTTTTTTTTTCAAACCAAATTTTTTGTTCACAACCCTTAATTAAACATGAACATTTAGTGTATCCCTTCCTACCCCTTTCCTCCTAAGAATTTTTTCCGTGTCTGTGTGTGTGTGTGTGTGTGTGTGTGTGTGTGTGTGTGTGTGCGTGCGTGCGTGTGTGTGTGTGTGTGTACTGGACTTGTTTGATTTCATTAGGTTAGAGAACTGCTGATATAGCAGCTCTTACCAATGCAGCCAGTACCTGCTCTGCAACTTCTGGTTTGGGAGAGTTGCCTGGGTTAATAATAAGTTAAGAGATTTGACCAGTCTCACAGCCAGCTTATAAAAGTGGCAGGATTTGAAACCAGGTTTCTTCTGACTTTCAGACCAGTTCCCTGTCCTCCATGCCTAGGCTGCCTCTTCTGTACTTTCTTAGTTTATCCAGTGCTGTGAAGTGCTTAGAGCTTGTTGAAACATTGAAAATGCCAAGGTTATCTACTTTATCCTGGGCCATAGTCAGTCAACCAGACTTTTGACTTGCCACTAGACTTAAATGACTTTGGAAGAGAGTGAGACTGATGAAATCATGTGCAAGTCAAGATATCACTCCATGATATCATTGTTCTTCTTCAAAAATGAAAGACAAACATGAAAATCTCTCTAGAAAGTAGTGAAGGACTGGGACAAAGGTTTTTTTAAACCTTTACCTTCCATCTGGGAGCCAATACTGTGTATTGGCTCCAAGGCAGAAGAGTGGTAAGGGTAGGCAATGGGGGTCAAGTGACTTGCCCAGGGTCACACAGCTGGGAAGTGTCTGAGGCCAGATTTGAACCCAGGACCTCCCATCTCTAGGCCTGGCTCTCAATCCACTGAGCTACCCAGCTGCCCCCCCCCCAAGATTTTCTACTAACAGAAAGGCCATGTTGAATGAAAGGATAGTAAATCCTTAAATAAGCATCACTCATTTATGTCTTACCTTGGTTTATATTTGTCCTTTTTCATCCTAATATTTTTCTTTTATTCTTCCTTTTGCATATTTTTGTTTAAATTTAGCTTTTGTAGGGAAATTCTTCATTGTATTACTAACAATGATATTAACACTTTCTCAATTCAAGAAAGAAGCTGTATAGGTTATCCTAACAAAAATTATTTTTCAAGAAGGAACTGACAGAATCTGAATACAGATTGAAGCATACATACCATTCTTGACTTTATGTACTCTATGAATTTCTTCTGTAATATAAGCAATATGTATCTTCTTTCACATGTCAAACATGGAAATATGTGTTATAGGATAACACATGTACACCCTGTATCATAACACCTACTGTCTTGGGGAGGAGAGGGAGAAGAATATGGATTGCAAAATGTCAGAAAACGATTATTCAAAATTGAATTGACATCATCAGGAAAAAAAAAATTAATTTTTTAATTCATAAAAAAAGAAAAGAAAAATTATGCTTCAGCTTCCAAATAGGAAGGAAGCACTATCCCCTCATCCCCAGCCCCCGCCTCAAGATAGGCAAATGTCTTGGTCCAAATAGATTCCCTACCTTTCTGAGCCTCAGTTTTCTCATTGACAGAGGGAGAGAGAATTCTACTGGTAACACTTACCTCACTGGGCTGTTGTGAGGCTCAAATAGAGATAATGGATGTCAAGCACTTTGCAAATTTGTTAAATGCTACATAAATGTCAGCTGTGATCTCTCATTATAAAATGCCAGGCCATGAAGTTAGAATGATGGGAGAAACCTGCCAGTTTCGGAGCAGAGGGATAATGTCGTCATCCTTGAGCATCAGAAAAATTACTTTGGCAGCTGTGTGAAGGATGGATGGATCAGAGAGGGGATCGCCTGAAGGCAAAGAGACTGGAGCTAGTAAGCAATATGTAGAGGAAGGGGAAAGAGATGGAAATGAGTGATAATAATGGAGTTAGAATCTGTAGTATCTGACAACTGAGTGGAGAGAGGGATGAGAAGAGAAGGGACAACTTCCTTAGGGAAGGAAAGTCTGGAATGCAGTTTGGGTTGATTATCACTGAGTACATAGAAGTGACACTTTTGTCCTCTGGCATTAATACATCAGAATATAAAAGTTTATATATTTCAATTCTGGGCACTGGAAAATTACATGAATATGCCAGGAAATCCCTACCACAATGGAAATAAGGTCCCTTTTTCACTGGGGAGGGTATCACCTGCTCTTTCTTTCCCTTGAATGGCAGTGTCACATAGGGTGGAGGATGATGAAACAGAACAGGGGTATAACAACCTTGGCTGAAATACCAAAAATTCCCTTTTAGTCTGAAATGAATAAGATTCAACTTAATTTATCATGTTTGTGAATGAGTATAGGATTTGTTGCTGGTCTCAAGTAGGTGCATAGCGGATGAAGGAGTCAAAGACCTGAATTAAATTTCAACCTCCAACCTTTACTAGCTAGTTGTGTGATTTTAAGCAATCCACTAAACCTCTGTTTGTTTCATTTTCCTCAACTGTAAAATAGGGATAATAATAGTACCTATCTTTCAGGGTTACTGTGAGGGTCAAATGAGATTATATTTTTAAAGCATTTAGTACACTGCCTGGCACATAGTAACTGCTTTCTAAATGCTTATCCTCCCCCAACCCCAGAATATCCCATTTCCCTCCCACCAAAATATGTAATTTGAGGCAAGCAGGCTCCTATTTACTTTTTAGAAAAGAATATGGAACATTAGTGGATAATTACTAAAGCAGACCTTCCAACTCCTTCACCCCCATTTTCATCAAAAAGTATTTATTAAATGCCCATTTACATCGTGCAGAGTGCATAAAGGTAAACCACTCCAGTGCCTACCCAATAGGAGCTTTAATAGTAGATAATAAGCATTGGAAGCAGCTAGGTGGTTCAGTGGATAAAGAGTCAGGCCTAGTGATGGGAGGTCCTGGGTTCAAATCTGGCTCCAGACACTTCCTGGATGTGCGACCCTGAAAATCTTGAAGAGTCATAGGATTTAGTCTTTAAATAGTCTTTCTAGATTCATGCAGACAAATCATAAAATAGAGAGAAAAATCTATTATTTTTATCGTGATATGGTTTTGGAGGTCAGGAAGATCTGAGTTTTAATCCTATCTCAGCCACTTACAAGCTGTGATATCCTTGACATGTTGACATATCACTTTCAATCTCAATCTTCGTATCTGTAAAATAGGGGTAAGAATAGCATCTATCTTCTAATGCTATTGTAGGGTTTAGATGAAGTAGTACATAGTACATGTAAAATGCTTTTGCAAACCTAAAGGAGTGATAAAAATATTTGCTGTTTTTATTATGGTATTCACAAGTCAATAATACTAATACTTTGAAAACTTAAGGTGCATTGCTAAAATTCTGAAGAATTTGTTTTTAGTTAGTAATCATAAGTTTGTAAACATAAATCTTTATGGAGTAGGCAAATGAAGTTTATTGCATGTTATTTATATTTTAAATTGAACCTTTCTGATCAGAATGATCAGATCTTTTAAAATCCTTCTTTTTGGGGGCACCTGGGTGGCTCATTGGATTGAGAGCCAGATCTAGAGACAGGAGGTCCTGGGTTTACATTTAGCCTCTGACATTTCCTGGCTATGTGACCCTGGGCAAATCCCTCAACCCCTATTGCCTAGCTTTTACCACTCTTCTGCCTTGTAACCAATACACAGCATTGATTCTAAGATGAAAGGTAAGAGCTTAAAAACAAACAAATAAATAAATAATTGATAAAATCATTCTTATTTCCCGTTTTACATTCTTTAACATATTGCTGGTGTGGTTATAATGGCCACTTTCCTTCCTTTCCATAGTGACTATACTGAAAATGTAAAATTCATACTATGTGTGTATCTTTATTCCATGTTGTAGGCTTTTGTATTTTGGCCAGTAGAAAATATTAGTTTTCCTAGATGTACCCTGGAAAATCCAGTTTTTGTTTGCAGTGATTATTCGTGTAAGAAAGATCTTTATTCAATCCTTTGCTTCAACTAATTCAACATGTCATATTGACAACCCTCCCTACAAATTTAGTAGTTTTGTTGTGTTAAAATGCTGTCATCAGCACAGGCTTAACCTTGTCTCAATAGTGATTCACATTTCTTATTTATCTACATCACAGATATAAATATTAATAATTAAAGTTGTCAAAATGAAATCTTTAGAAATGACTGAATCAGATGCTAAATGTTAAGTGAAAAACAACACATCCTTACTTTGCTATTTTTAATAGCAATTAACCTTTATTGTAAGTAAATTGCTCTTGTATTATTTAGAGTTGCTGTAAAGACACAATATCTCTAGGATTTTATGAATATCATCAACCTCATCCATTCTTTTCATTAATGTCAGTAAGTTGTTATTTAATATTCCACCACTGAAATAGACATTCATTTTGTATTAAGACAAAACATATATTATACCATTCTGATTTGTTAAAAATTATGGCCTCTGATGTAAAGATTATGAATTAAACTGGTCTAATTCTTGGTGTATAAGAGTCTGCATCACAAAATTACACTTATAATTAAGCATCAAGGGTCTAGTATTATTTAACAACTTCATTAGCAATCTTAGGAGGAATAAACATGATCTTAATTAAACTGGCAAACAATAATAGGATGTGTTGATGAAAGGTCCAGGAGGAATAATAAAATTAGGTAATGCTACCTAAAGAATGAAAAAATATATATGTGTGTATCTATCTATGAACATATTTAGATATAAAAATGTAAATGTCTGTATCTGTGCATGTTTGTGTGAATACAAATTTGCAAAAACATAAAACATATTTCAGTAATACAATTGAAATTTCTTTTAGCAGTGCCATACTAGTAGTTTCTTGCAAATTTGTTGATCATTATTCTCCCTCTATATATTTATATATATACATTTACACGCATATTTTACATATGAGTACACATGTGTATATCTACCATGTATATACTGACATGAGTATATATGTACTATATACAGGCGGAATAATAAGGAACAAATACACAAGAAGATACTAGATCAGCACTGCTAAAAGACATTTCAGTTATATTAATGAAATTTGTGTTTTATGTATCTAAAGATACAATTCAGAATCACAGATTGTCCAAGTTAGAAGGGATTCAGAAACTAACTAGTCCAATCTCTGTTTGAATAATTGTCTCCTCTTTACAATACACCTGACACAGTTATCTAGCCTTTACATAAAGGTGTACAGTTATTCTTACAATCTCCAAAGGTATTCTTGGATAGATCTTATTGTTAAGAAGTTTTTTCCTATATCAAAGCCAGCCTCTGTACAACTTCTAGGTATAGTATAGACAGAAGAAGAAAGGAAAGAAAGGAAGGAGGGAGGGAACAGACATATATTAATCAGTTATTGTATGCCAGATGCTATGCCAAGCACTTTACAAATATCTCATTTGATTCTCACAACTCTGGGAGGTATGTGATAGATGTTATTATCCCCATTTTATAGTAGAGGAAACTGAGACAAGTTAAGTGACTTGTCCAGGATCACACAGCTATTAAGTGTCTAAGGTTGTATTTGACCCAAATCTTCCTGACTTTAGGCTTAGCACTCTTACTCACTATGCTACCTAGTTGCCTCTAGAATGAAACAAGATACGTTTAATCCCTTTTCCATGATACAGCCTTTCACATATCTGAAGATAATCATCATGCCTTGCCTTCCTTCTCCAGGCTAATCAAACCCAGTTTCTTCAACTGATTATCAAATGGCATGCGTTTAGTCTTTCACCATCTTGTTCGTCCTCAGCTTCAAATAGGTAGCATGATGGCAGGTATAGGAACGCCTCATTGATTGGCCACTGAGTGTCTAAAACTTGAAAATGTGATATCAGGTGGTGGCACAATATAGATCTCTATAAAAGCAAGCATTTGTGTTTCCATAAAT
This sequence comes from Gracilinanus agilis, assembly GCF_016433145.1. Classification (NCBI taxonomy): domain Eukaryota; kingdom Metazoa; phylum Chordata; class Mammalia; order Didelphimorphia; family Didelphidae; genus Gracilinanus; species Gracilinanus agilis. Next base: position 348,970,608 of record NC_058130.1, on the reverse strand, counting down.
TGGTCACAACAGTAGCAAAAGCTGTTTTCGGGAGTTCACACCAGTCATCTCCTTCCAAGAACTGCCCTTGACCCGAGTTGCTAACTGAAATAGCCTTGCTGCTTCTTGTTACTCTTTTCTTTGTGCTCTGCTAACTATAGAAATAACTTTATCTCTGTGAACAAGTTTTTTCTCCTTGTATCTATGCCTTAACAAGGGACCTGGGATCTTAGTACCATACTAACTATGACACAAAGAGATGCTAAAAAGTAAATATTGTCTTTGCTGTAAACCATTTGAGTCATTTCTACCATAGGAAGTTGGTGGAATCTACCTAGAGGCCAGTTTGAGTGTGCATTTCTATTTTAGCTCTAATTACTCATGAAACCAGAAGATAAAATTGCTAAGGTCTTTTATCTGTGTATTGAGCAAAGCTGATATGTTTTTTATTTATTTTTAACATTTAATAATATTTATTTTTTAGAAAAGTTAACATGGCTACATAATTCATGGTCTTACTTTCCCCTTCCCCCCGACTTCCCCCCCCCATAGCCGATTCACATTTCCACTGGTTTTAACATGTGTCATTGATCAAGACCTATTTCCAAATTATTGTTAGTTGCATTGGTGTGGTAGTTTCGAGTCTACATCCCCAATCATGTCCACCTCAATCCATGTGTTCAATGATATGTTTTTTTAAACAGAGCTCTTTTCTAGGAGAGTGTTGTATTTATTTATTTTTAAACCCTTATCTTTTGTCTTAGAATCAATACCAAGTATTGGTTGCAAGGCAAAAAAAGTGCTAAGAGCTAGGCAATTGGGGTTAAGTGTCTTGCCCAGGGTCACACATCTAAGAAGTGTATGACCCCAAGATCTCCCATCTTCAGGCCTGGCTCTCTATCCACGGAGCCACCTGTCTGCTTCTATTTTTTCTAGTATCTCAATAAAAATTTGAACTTACTTTGGTGATATATAATAATTGGCTCTGAGGGAGAAATACTATGAATTTTCAATGTAGTATACAAGATTTTTTTAAGATAGTGACAGGATACATTTATCTTAAGAGATGTCATCTATTCTATTGACAAAAAGGAACAGATGTGAATTTTGTTTCAATAATTAGATTTTTAATTAGTGTATCACCATAAGATTGATAAGTCATTGCTCTTCATTGCATGATTTTGTATTAGAAATTACATGTAAACAAAGATGTTCCCCATAGTTTCATGATTGATTTGAAAACTACACTTATTATCTGGTTAGAATGTGTCACATTAAGAACAAAAAGATCACTTTTTATATTGCTTCACTGATGATAAGGAATATTAATGGTGTTACAGTTTATTAATCAGTTTTATTTTCTAATAGACAAGATGCAATCACCCTGCAAATGTGTGTGACACTGTGTTGATTGGCAGTCACTTCACTTAATAGCATAGGGAAACAGGCTGCTTCCACTTAACATGAGCTTTCTTTAAATTTACTTATATATGATTGAGAATAGATTTTGGTTGTAAAGCTTGACCTTTTCCCCCCTTTGATTCTTTTATTTCTTTTCTTTCAGTTGCCGAACAAGTAACCGGAAAAGCTTAATAGGCAATGGCCAGTCTCCAGCATTGCCTCGTCCACACTCACCGCTCTCTGCTCATGCAGGTAATTATACTTTGCATTTTTATAGTAGTAGTTGTTGTTTTTTTACTTCCTTTTATTAAAAAAACCCAATAGGTCCATCTTTGCAGTGGCTTTTCATAGTGCTTTTAATTTTCTAGCAGAGTCATTTTCTTTACAAACCTTAGCCTTTAATTAGTGTATTACCATAAGATTGATAAGTCATTATGTATAAACTTTCTGAATCATCTCTAAAATACTTGGAGAGTCTTGCCTCCTAAAAAACAACTTTCTTTTCCAGTGTGTGTGGTCTCTTCTTAAGTTAATCAATACTAGATCTTCCTGTTTCTACATTTTAACAAATATAAAGTGAATCTAATTAGAGATGAAGCCGTATCAAAGGTTCCATATCATTTTTTTTTACTTCCTACTTTCCATCTTGGAAGCAATACTAAGTATTGGTAGAAGGCAGAAGAATGGTAAGGGGTAGGCAATTGAAATTAAATAACTTGCCCAGGGTCACACAGCTCAGAAGTGTCTGAGGCCAAATTTGAATCCTGGACCTCCTATCTCTAGGTTGGTTTTCAATCCAGGAAGCTGTGAGGCTTTGTGTATTTTTCTGTTTATTTTAATGTAGCCCAAGCAACTTGAGGTGTGCCATCCATATACTTCTTCATGTTGGGTGCAAAATTCCTCAGGGAAATCTTTCCTGTTCATATCTCCAGACTTGAGAAACACCTTTGCAGAAGGCTGGAACTTCATTTAATTATAGGGATTGTTGTAGCTTTTTTTATTCTAGTAGGATTCTTAAAGGAACTCTGAGGTTCCTTTCATTGAGCTATGCTAGGTCTTGATCACTTGAAGGCCATACTTCTGTAGGTTACGTTATAGCAGGGTTCTTTTTACCCATCTGTATTCCCTACTGATTGAAACCTTCTGTTTTGGAAAGGAAAAAGAGAGGGTTCAGCCAAGGCATTTGGGTAGCGGTGTTGGGATGAGAATGGAGGTAGATTAATAATACAAAAAAGATTTGTGGCCAACCATAATGTATTTGGTCTTGAAATTAACAGTGACTGGTAGGGGTGGTATACAAAGTGGAAACTTATTGAATTTGGCGTGTACTTGTTCTTGGAGGTTGAAGCAAACTACTCGTGGTACAGATTTTCAGCTTCATGTGTAAATCCCCTTTATTCTGTTTTATTTCTGGAAATGGGCATCTTGTTTACCATTTGTTAAATTTTGAATTAAAAAATAACCAAATGGAAGCTGGCATATTAACTGAGTCCAGAGAAGTTAAAAGGAGCTATAGTCTGAAGTTTAGGAAATCAGAGAATTTCAGAGCTGGCAGGGACCCCAGCAGCCATGTGGTCTAGCCCTCACACAAAAGAAATCTGCACTGTAGCATTCTTGACAAGTGGTCCTCAGGACTCTGCTCCAAGTGCCCCTAGGGAGGTGTCTGTCACCTTTCCAGGCAAGTGATTCAGTTCTTGAACAATAAATTGTGGGGAAAGTATTGAACTTAGACAATTCAGTATTCTCACCTTTCTAAGGGTACACACGAATTTCTAGCTTTTCTAGAATTTCCTTTACTTAGCAACCTGCCGTCCCCTCATCATCCCTTATTATCAACCATAGCAACAGGAACTCTGTCTCAAGATTGACAATGATCTAGAAAAATGAACTTCTGGAGTCAGGAAGACTCAGGTTAAAATCCAGCTTCAGATCCTTCCTAGAAGTGTGACCCTGAAAAAATAATTTAACTTTTACCTGCCTTAGTTTCCTCAACTGTAAAATAGATAATAGCTCATACCTCACAGAATTGTTCAAAAGATCAAAAGATATAACATCTGTAAAGTGCTTAGCACAGCACCTAACACACAATAGGCCCTAGATTAAAGTAAGGCTTATTGTCTTCCCTATCCTGAAGACCTTGTGAAAATGATCTTGACACTAGCAATCTACTCTTTTTCTCCTGTAATTAGAAAAAGTAATTGGGAAGTACTCACTGGCAGGAGAATACTTTGTGAGTCTAGCTTTCATTGTTCAGGACTATTCTAGAGTGACAACAGCATAAAACATCTGATACAAGGATGGCCTTCAAGTGACTAGGACCTGGGTTCAGATCTTGCCTCTACCACATACCAGAATTATGACCACAAGAAAATTAATTCCTCTGTCCCCAAGACAACACTTTATGATTGCTAGTTTTAAACTTACATTGCTGAGTTAACAGACATAAGTACATTGAAAACCTTTTATTTATTTGTTTTCAGACGTATCTGACTTTTTGTGACCTCATTTGAGGTTTTCTTGGAGATCCTGGAATAGTTTCCTTCCCCAACTCATTTGACAGATGAGGAAACTGAGACCCACAAGGTTAAGTGACTTGCCCAAGGCTATACACAAGTGAGGTCAGATTTGAACTTGAGTCTTTCTGACTTCAGGGCCATTGTTTTATCCGCTGGGCTACTTAGCTGGCTAATTCAGGTTTATTTTAACTTTACCATCAGCCTTACAGATGGGCAATATGTTTTTTTATATTGGTATTTCCTTCCTCAACTCATTTTATAGATGAAGAAACTGAGGCAGCCAGGGTTAAGTGACTTGTCCTAGTTCACACAATGTCTAAGGCCAGATTTGAGCTGGGTCTTGACTTCAGGCCCAGCACTCTTTCCCCTGTGCTGCCTTGCTGCTCCTTTGCAAACCTCTAATTGCCATATGAATGCCTGATGAATCCACTGGTCTTTCCCTCCTTCCCTTCCCAAAAAATAGTGATTGAAGAAGGATGAAGAAGACAGGGTGTGATGGATTCCCTAAGAAAGTCCAGTAGAGTCTTAATAATCAAGGAAAGCAAACCCTTAATTTTTTTTCAAATAATGATAACTCAAATGGGCTTAGTCTTTTAAGGTCAAAGAAACTTTTTTTTCTCCTCACAGTAACTCTTTGAGGTAGTATGTGTAAGCATCACCACTCCCGTTGTACACATGGGGAAATTGAGGCCTAGAGATGTTTGTGACCTGCCTAAAGGCATGCCACTAGGTAAAGGCAAAATCAGAGCCTAATCTCCACCTATCCTATTTTCACCCTGCTGGTGTTTTCCCTACCCCCTGTTATGTCTACCGCAGTGTCTTTGAATTGTATTTTAAAGTTCAGTTAGTAGGAGAGAGAATAAAATTATATTTGCACAGACTTTAGTTTTTAGTTCACTTCTGTGATTTCATTGACATAGAGATCAATTCCCAGTGAGGAAACCCTCCACCAATGCAGATTAACAGCTATTCTAGAATCTGTCATCTTAACAGAGTTGACTGAGGCATTGGGAATTGAAATGCATGGCTGGGGTTGCACAGTCAGTATTTGTCCAAGGCAGGATTTGAACTCATGTCAGCTCATTAAATAATACTGTCCTTTGTTTCTAGCCAGACCATTAATGAATAAAAAAATCTGAGCAGAGGAAAATGATTGTTTTAGTAGTGGGTTTTTTGAAAATTGTATGGATCCAGGACCGAAAAAAACAAAAGAGATGACACAATCGCCATGCATCCTATCTGGGGTGACAGTCTCAGAGCAATGTGCTCTTATCTCTCCCTATCTGTGCAGCTGAACATGAGCTCATTTTTCCTACTTTATAATCTTAGCCTGCGTGATCATTCAGTGTAATGTCACTGTTCTGACGTAATCTCTCCCAGGCTTATGTCCCCATCGATCATTTTTTTTAATCTCTGCATTTCTGCATTTTCATTTTCTTTTTATTTGAATTATATCTACAAGAGGAAGAAATGAAGCCATGACATCACTAGTACCTTTATTTCATTGTTTATTTTATGGGACCCAGGGGCTCAAAATGACAACATCCATTCCTCTCCTATGTTGAACTTCATTATTCATACTTATCAGAGGAAGGGAAAAGCTTGTCCTTCTGATCCTAAGAGTTACTTTGCTTTTGCAATAGGTTTTATAGTTTTTGTTGTAATTTTGTATGAGGGAAACAAAGAGATGATTATATCCTCAGAGACAGGTGGGAAATCTAGCAGTCTTTTTGTGGGGGAGATATTTCAGTGTTACAGAAATAAATCTGAAGGGAGGGGAGCTTTCTTTTAATCTTTTGACAAGTCAAGCAAACTCATTCATTCAGGGAGCTGATTAAGGTTTATCCATACTGCTCCCCTTTCCTCCCATTTCTTGTTGACTAGCTTATTGTTACTGCCAAGTTCTTAAATCCTTCCTTGAAAAGGTAAAGTTGGGCAAAGGAAAATGGGTAAAATTTATATATACATATCTATCTATAAATCTCTATATCTATCTATATCTTTAATATACATCTTAGGCTTCTTTTTTACCCTTAGCTGAGGTTTAAAGTAAGTGTTGCTTGAATGGAATGTTGGGACATAATTTTTGTTTTATCTGTCAATCTTTCTTACCCATATCCCTAGACTATTTCTGAAGTCAGAAAGGTTGAACAAATTCAGAATGGATAGAGGATAAGTTTCTCCTTGTTTTGAGGAGAAGTAGCCGAATGTCATTATTACTTCACTTTAGGTCAAACTTCAACACACTCTTCTAGTAATGTGAGTACTTCAGGATATAAAGTGTATGCATAACATAGTTAGGTGTGTACATATGTGCTTATGTACATGTTTGAAATGCATGTCTCTCAATCAGAAGAGTAAAAGAGGATGCTATAGTAATAATGATTTTTCAAACAAGGAGGCCAGGGAAGCCCCCCAAGTGCAGAAAGTTAGCTATAAACTGGAAATTAAGTGGATTGAAGAAAAATATTAATCTCTTCCCAAATGGAGCAAAAATTCCTCAAGGAATTTACTGCTTTATATATTATTTTTGTATTATTTTAAAAGGAACTTTAGAGCCAAACCAAATTTCTGTTTGAGAAAAAAAAAACAGTTAAGAAGACTAATTTCCTTTCGGATCTCCTTCACAGCTAGTTTATGAACAACACAATCAATTAACATGCATTTATTTTAATAATATTTTATTTTCTCCTCATTTACATATAAAAACGATTTTAACATACATTTCCCAGATCTTTGAGATCTAAATTCTCTTTCTCCCTCCTTTCCATCTGCCCTCTCTAAGATGGCAAGAAATTTGATCTAAGTTATATGTGCATGATAACAAAAAACAGAATTTCCTTTTGGTTATTAACTTGCATTTATCAAGCACCTACAATGTGCCATAAGAAATCCAATCTTTATATGAGAAAGTCAACTGTTGCTTTTGTCCTTCAAAAGTATTTATCCAGCTTAACCTTGGATCTGACTGACTTTTTGCTGTTAACAAGTTTCAAATTTGCTATCAGAGAATACAGATTTACTCTCATGAACTGTAGGTCACATTCCTAAAGAGTAGAAACAAAAATAATTTGAGGAATGACAAAATCATTGGAATTCATTTGTACATCCTTGTAAGTGACTTGTGAAAGGCAAAGATCATTTCAATGTGAGTTCTAGTGTTTCTGTTTTATCTTGTATAGTCACCCCTTATATGTCTTATTTTCTCAACTACATGGTAAGTTCCTAAGTTTTTTTAATAGAAGGTGGTGATGATGATGATGATGATGATGATGATGATGATGATGATGATGATGATGATGATGATGATGATGATGATGATGATAGCTAGCATCTAGATAGTGCTTTAAGGTTTGCCAAATGCTTTACAAATTTTCTCATTTGATCTTCACAACAACTCTGGGAGATAGATTTTATCCTCATTTTACAGACAAAAAAACTGAGACACAGAGAAGTGAAATTATTTGCCCGGCAAGCAATGTGGTCTTTCCCCACACAGCTAGTTAGTGGCTCAGGCCAAATTTAAACTCAGCTCTTCCTGACTCAAAAACTATACTCTATCTGCTGTTCCAGCTAAAGGAGAAAGGTAAATGAATATAAGAAGTTCGAAACCTAAATATGGGGCAACTGAGTAGCATAGTAAATAGAGTGCTAGATTTGGAGTCAGGAAGACTCAAGTTCTTGAGTTCTAATCAGACCTAAAACTTACCTGTTGACCTCAGTTTCCTTATCTGACAAACAAGCTAGAGAAGGAAATGACAAATTACTCCAATGTCTTTGTTAGGAAAATGGGGCATGAAGAGTCAGTTGCAACTTGACAGGACAGTCACTTAACCCTCCCATTTCCTAGCCCTTACTACTCTTCTGCCTTAGAACCAAAACACAGTATTGATTCTAAGATGGAAGTTAAGGGTTTTTAAAAAATAAATATTAAAAATAAATTAAAAGGCACAATAGATGTCACAACGTCCAAGTACTAAAGTTTATGTACTTTATTTAGAACTGTCCCTGATAACCTCACTCAGTCTGTCCTCTTGCCAGTACCAAGTCTTAGGCGAGATTGGCCAGACTTGGGATGCCTAGGTCTTAAAAATTAGTTGGGTCATTAAAGGCAGGGCAGGTAATTTGAAAAGAAGTCTTTGTTGGAGATAGTTAGCATGCTGTTTGGCTAGGCTAAGACTCCAAAAATATCTAAACAGACTAGAAAGATAGGCCAGATCAAATAAGATAAAATTTAATAGGAATATATATAAAGACCTACATTTCTTCTAGATCAGTGATGGGCAAACTACAGCCCATGGGCCAAATGCATCCCCCTGAAATGTTCTATCTGGCTGGTCCACATTATTCCTAATCTTACGAATACAATGAGTGGGATACAATGCAATGAAACTTCGAAAAAGTTGCCTTAGAAACAAATTGACAGATGAGCATTTCCTTTCCTTTCTTTCCCCCTCTTAAAAAAGTTTGCCCATCACTGTTCTAGACAATAGCTTAAATGAAAAAGATCTGAGGAAGAGTGAGGAGGCCAAAAGTAGACCCAAAGAAGACATAAAGATGGGAACACACTGACAGTCTCCATAACAAGGGTCAAAACTGGGAGAGGAAAAAAAAATCTCTAAAAAAAAGTAGATATAAAAATTCAAAAAGCATAACAGTCTAAGGCCATTTATTTTCAGGGTAAGTAACCAGTTATCTGGAAAATCCACTTGGGTCCAACACTTTATTCTCTAGTAGTTCTATAAATAGATTAAAGATGGCTTAGGAGAAATTCATGGATGGCGGTCTATAATGTGTTATTAAGGCAAACTAAGATGTTAGTGGGATAGCCCCAGCCTTTTGATCCATACCTTCCCTTGGGGCCCCTGTCAGAGGCAAAATACTGGGCTTAGTGGATTATGGTTCTTACTGAGTAGAGCAATTTCTGTTCCTCTGAACAACAGCAACAAAACTTTCTATACTTTTGAAATGGGGAAAAGATTTGTAGCAGATGCTGTCACTTGCTGATGTTACTGTTAGAAGTTTGTATAGAGGTTTAGGAGCATCAGCTCTCCCAGACTGGCTCTCTCTCCTTCCTTGTAGTCCCTATACAAATCAGTACAGACTTTGTTCTTGAATTCCCAGGGCTGGAATGCTGTCTATCTTCACCTCCACTGTCCAGATTCCCTGGCTTCATTCAAATTCAGCTAAAATCCACCTCCTATAGGAAGACTTTTTATCTTTTAAACTTTTTTTTTTTCAAAAAAAATTTTATTCAAAATTGAAAATGTAATTTATGCTGCCACTTTTTTTCAGGTTGGGTGATTCACCATACCCTAGATCAGTGATGGAGAACCTTTTAGAAATGGAGTGCTGGGCCCCCACTTCCCCTGTAAGTGCTAGATGCCTCCCTCTTGCCCCACATAGGGGAGGGAGAAAGTGCTGCCATTGGACTGCTGGGCAGAGAGGCTGGTGAAGTGAGGAATGTCCTTAGGTGTGGTGGAGAGGGGGGAGGAGAGCAGCTCCACCCAAGTCTCTCTGTCTTTCTAATAATGAACTCTGAGGGTGGGGCAGCCTTGTGCCCACAGAGAGCCCTCTGCATTAGATCTTTGGAGCCTGTGGTCATAGGTTCCCCATCACTGCCCTAGATATATCAAAACTAGAGAGGTGAAATGTAAAAAGCAGTGTTGTAGGATGAATTTTTATCAATTTAATTCAACAAATACTAAATTCATACTAGGTACATAGCCTCAAGGGAGACATTTAGAATACAAAGACAAAGGAAACAGGAGTTCTTACCCCCAAGGATTTTGCATTTTGCTGGGGGAGACTATATAGAAACAGATGAATGAATGATCATTTGAGGAGAAAACATTAATAACTAGGGCATCAGGAGAGGTTTCTTTACACATCCTAGTTTCCCTTAAGGAAGGCACACTTTAAGGAAAACTGAATTCTCATAGGCAGAGATCAAAGAGGCACACACACACACACACACACACACACACACACACACACACACAAATTTTTGAGACAATATATTTTTATCATGGGAACAGGCTGGGCAAAGGTGGAAGATGGAATACCAAGATCTACCAACAGCATTTGAAGTTTAACTCTAGGAGGGTCAAGATCCCATCTTTCTCTTTATCTTGTGATTAATGATTTCCAATTCAAGAATCATTAAACTGCTCCTGTTCTTCCACATGTAACTTTGTGCATTCAGCCCATTTCCTTTCACTACTTTTGTCATATCCTCAATGGGGTTATTGTCTTGATAGTAAACAAGTACTGCAAGTTATCCTAAATATTCCTAAAGTTTGTCAGTCTGCTCACAAACCCTTCAGAGTGTCAGTGGTCAGTTTAGTCTTTTTTATTTATTTATTTTTGAGCCCTTATCTTCTGTGTATTGGTTCCTAGGTGGAAGAGTGGTAAGGGTGGGCAATGGGGGTCAAGTGACTTGCCCAGGGTCACACAGCTGGGAAGTGTAGGAGGCCAGATTTGAACCTAGGACCTCCTGTCTCTAGGCCTGACTCTCAATCCACTGAGCTACCCAGCTGCCCGGGTTAGTTTAGTCTTGAAGAATTTTAGGAATGAAAATCCTAGTCCCTTCCTGGATAACCAGGCAATCAAACAGCTAATTTTACCAAGCTTGGAAAAGAGTATTTTTCTCTCCAAATATTTCCTGCATGCTTGAATTTTAACGTGGTACCTGAAGCTGATGAAAGCTGTGTTGCCTGTGAATACTAGTTTCATGTTGAGGACAATTTTAGACAATGAAAATGTTTGCAACTTGGTAACCAGCGAATTAAACTATCCCCTTTATTTTTTATCTCAATGACATAAAGTAAGGCTGGAGGACATTGCCCATATAATAACAGTGTTTTTTCCCAAAAAATTATAGAGTGCTTCACCAAGTAAAATTCTCTATTTTTGGTAGAGTGCTGACTGCTTATGAGTCCAATCATATGAGCCTTTCATTAAAACTAGCAGTAGTAGTAATCCCATTTCTTCTTAATAAAGATGATCTAAGTTCAAATCATGGCTTTGCCACTTATATTCTACACTGTGTGTGGCACATAGTAAGTAGGCTTTTGATAAATGTTTACTGATTATTGATTGTCCTTGGGCAACTCACAAGAGTCTTGTCTCATTAAATGTAAAATGGGGAGATTAGACTAGATGGCAACAAAAGTTTCTCCCATCTCTAAATCTTTGACATACTTGGTCTCTAACATGACTGTAAGGTGGATCCAAGATAAATACTGCACTTTTGTATCTGGAAAACATAAGAACCAAGAAGCAATGTGTGATATAGTAGAAGGAGCACTGGATTTTGAGTCAGGCTAGACTTGAGTTCACTTCCCATCTCCATTATTAACAAACAGTGAGACCATGGGTAGATCATTTATCTCTCTAAAAATTAGTCTGGGGATCAGTAAAAAGAAGATATTTCCTATAATCCCTGCCTCACTGCATTCTTTTAAGGATCAAATGAGATAAGGTGTATATAAGTCTTAAAGTGTTCCCTAAGGGTCAACTAATGGGATGCCTCTCTAGCCCAACTGAGGAGAGAGATTGACTAGGAATTCTTCCCCATATCTCATTGATTAGCTTGTCTCTGGAGGCCCCATCAGAGCAGTGATGATTTTGAATATTATGGCTATATAGAAAACTGCAGCTTACTCAAGTGTATTAAATGTGTTGAAGGTTATGTTGTCATAATGAATTAGGGAGGAGAGGAGAATCGTTTGAATTAAAGCTTTAGAGAACAACCTATGTGAGGAGACTTATCATGACACTAGAAAGGTTCATTTTTCACTGGAACAAGGATTAACCCCCCAGGGTAGCCTGGATGACCAAAACCAAGACCCATCTAAGCCCCTTTATTCTGATGCCATGTTTCATAATAGTCGATCGTTGCTTTAAAATCATAACATCTCACCCTTCTCTCACCCTTCCTGCCTAAGAAAAAGAATGTTCAAAACAGCAGATTCCTGTTTAAATAGCCAGCAACCTTGCTGCAGTTATATCTCCAGTTGGGAATGTGCACTAATATCTATTAGAGTTAGTTGTAAGGTATCAATTTTTTTTTTTTTACTAATAAGCCCTTATTCTGTTTAAGTTACTGTGCTAGGTATTTGAGATATAGAGACAAAATTAAAAAACAATCTTTGAGCTCAAGGAACTTAACTACCAAGAGAATTTTTCATATACACAACTAAGATAGGAAGTATATACTAAGTAGTAAGTACAATTGGGATATTGGGGTTGGGGATAAGAGTAGGGAGGAATCAGAGATCTCTGGCAAGGAGATAGCACACAAGCATGATTTACAGGGAACATAAAAGGCAGAAGGGAAGATGGAGTACGTTCTACACCTTGGGTAATATCTGTGCGAAGGGGCAGGTGGGAGATGAAATGTCATGGACAATATACACCAACTCACCTGGTTTGACTGGAACAGAGACTATGTGAAGGATGGGGCAATATGACCCGTGACTAGAAAGGCTGGAGGCATCCGATTCTAGAGGACTTTAAATGCCAGACTGAAGATTTTGTATTTTATCCTAACAGCATAGGGAGTTACTGAAGATTTTGAATAGGGTAGTAAGTAATGTGATCAGAACTTTGTTTTAGGAATATCATTTTGACAGCTGAGTGGAGGATGAATTAGAGAAGAGAGAGACTAGAAGCTGGGAAAGCCACTAAGAGGCTTTTGCTATTATCGGGATGAGAGGTGATAAATAGATGGATGTGGGAGATGTGATGCTTAAAACCTCAAGACTTGGGAACCAATTGGACATTGGGGTGAAGGAAAGAAAAGAGTTAAAATAATTTCCATGGTTTTGAACCTTGGTGACCAGTAGGAGACTGATGCTAACAGAAACAGCAAAGTTGTGAGCACAGGTGATTTGGAGGAAAACAATAACCATTAATAAAGCTTTCTTACCATGAAGACTTGTGTGTACTCTCTTCTATACTGCCATACAGTTTGGTCTTTGAGAAAACAAAATATTTGCATATTATGTTTCCAATAATAGCTGAGATTTGAGTTAACATCTCTTACCACCTCCTCCTCTCCATTTCTCCTGCCCCACCCCAAGTATAATAGAAATTGGTCTGAATAGCTTTTCTTATCTTTTTTCTTTGCCACTCCCCAGCTTTGTTACGTAGGTACTTGAATGCCCTATTGCTTTTTAACTGCCTTTTTTGTTTAATAAGTTGTCTCCATCATTCTTTTTTGTGAGCATTAAGTTTGAGGAATAATTACTAAAGTATTTCCTTCTTTCCTTCTTCCCTCTTCTTCCTTCTTTGTGATTTTTATCTTTGAACAACTCACTTCATATATCTGGGCCTAGTTATCCATCTTGTAAACTGAGAGGATTAGGTTAGATGTATATTAAGGACTCTTTCCTGGTCTAAATCCAAAAGTCCTATAAGATCCACAGTCAGTCATCAGCACTGCTTTTAAGGACTCTACTGGTGTCTGCAGTAAGATTGTGACATTCCTAAAATAAATCTGTTTTGAGCCATAGATTTACTAATGTTTCTAATGAGAGTGAAAAATGGTGACATGGGAAATGTTGGCACTTACTAGAAGTTAAAACTATAAATAGGCAAATCTTTAGATGTCCAGACTAGAGAAAAGATGATTTCTACAACTACAAATAGTGTGTGAATATGCATGAGCATGCACATTTTCATTTTAATGAATTCATTTTGACCTCTAACTAAATGTAATGCTTACCATACAGGTTTCCATTTATTAGAAGCTTCCTTTTGCATCCCACCCACCCCCAAATATAATGAACTAACAGCATCTGTTTGTCTTAAGTACTTTGGGGTCTGTGAAAAGACTATTTTTTTATCCTCCATCCTTTAAAATTCAGTCCCAAATGTTAAATCTTATAAATAACTCTAAAGGGATTAATCTTATAATAAAAATTATACCTTACCACTTTACTCTTTCTAGTCTTTTTCTGGAGACCTTTCTTCCTAATCTCTTCAGAATTTTTATTCTAAGGATTGCCTTTTCCAACCAAATTTCAATCTTCTCTTTAATTTGTAATCACAGAATCACAGAATGTTAGAGTAAGAAAAGATAGCCTAGTCTGTGAATTAAAAAAAAAAACAAAAAACTTTAATAACTGTATTTAAATAAAATTGCCTTCCTTTTTAATCCAATAGGGTTTTTTATTTGCATTTAAAAACATAATCTGAGGAGAAAGGTCTTAGCTTCATCAACTTTCAGAAGGGTGCATGTAAGAAAAAAAGTTGAGACCCCATGGTCTAATCCCACTTGTACTTAAAAGGAATCTCTGATCTACCACATAAACCAACAAGTAGCTATCCATCCTATACTTAAATAATCCCAATGAATGGTAACCCACCACCTCCTAAGCAACTCAGCCCACTTTTGGATATCTCTTATTGTGAGGAAACTTAGTCTGACATCAAATTGAAAATTTCCCCTTCTCAGCCTCCACCCATGATTCCTGGTCCTACCTTCCAGGATTAATAGAACAAACCTAATCCCTACTTCACATGACAGCTCTTCGGATATTTCAAGACAGCTCTCATGTTTCCCCCTTGAACCTTTTCTTCTCTAGCTAACCATGCATAGTAAGTGGCATTAAAGCTGAATTAAACTCTCCAAAGAGGGCAGCTTATAGAAACTTCAGATTGCATCATACCAATCTTTTTTATTGACTAGAATTCTGTTCAGTCTTTTTAACAGTCTTTTTACAGTCTTTTTCACCTCCCCCAAACCAATAGACAGTCATTTTTTATGCTGTGATATAGCAAAATTAGAAGCCCCTTTTTCTGAAGGGAATTGGTACCTATACAAAAAAGAGAGCTTTGTTTCCTTTTTTAGGAAAAAAAATCCTCTTTTAGGATGGCATATATATGTGAGTATCCTTTTCAAATAGTGGTTGCTGTAATCTGTTTTCAGACTTTTCCTTATTTCCTCATGACCAAAAACACATTTTAAGAAAATTGGGTAGAGTAGGGAAGAGGGGGGAGAATTCAACTTGTGACTGGTTAATCAGAACAAAATAAAACAGAGTTAAAGAGGGATAGATTAAGTTCATCAGCACAACCCCTTCTTTTTCTTCCCAGCCTAGTGTTCTGACTGTGGGATCACGAAACTTATCTTCAGACAACATGAATTATCTAACCATGAGACCCTAAAAAATAGAATTGTTCTCTCATTCAGTCAGCAAGCATTTTCAAAAATGGCCCTTACCCTCAGAGTGCTTATAATCTAATATGGAAACAATACACAAAAACTATGTACAAACAAAATATATATAGGCAAAATTGGAGATAATCAGCAAGGGAAGATGCTAGCATTAAGGAGGCTTAGAAAAGAATTCTTGCAGAAGATAGGATTTCAACTGAGACTTGAAGGAAGCCAGGTGGCAGTGGTAAGGATGGAGGACATTCCAGGTATGGTGTACAGGCAGTAAGAATGTAATAATCTGGAGGTGGATAATCTTGTGCAAGAAATATATAAGAGGCCAATGTCACTAGATCATAGTACACTGAAAGGAGTAAGATGTTAGAAGCCTGGAATAGTAGACAGGGCCAGGTTATGAAAGACTTTAAAAGCCAAACATTGAGCCTTTATATTTAGTCTGGAGGGTAATAGGAAGCCATTGGAGTTTATTGTATGGTGGGGAGTGGAGGAGTGACATGAACAGACCTACATTTTAGGAAGAACATTTTTGATGGCTAAAAAAGGGTTGGACAGGAATGGGAAGAGACTTTTGAGGCAGGGAAATCAACCAGGAGGCTGCTACAATTTGTTTGTCTGTAGACTCAAAGAACTATAGAAACACATCTAATCTGATGTTAAAGAAAAAAAGGATTGAGATACAAAAACATGAAGTGATTTTCCTGAGGTTACACAAAAATGGGGATGGCAAAACTTAAAGGTAGACTCAAACGTCTTTATAGTTACCAGTAAAACCCATCATCATTCACTGTAGTTATTACTCAGTAAAGCAGGTGTGGCATTTACCATCTAGACAAGTCACAAAACCACAGTTTATAAAGTCTCTATTTTCAGAGTGAGGTGTCCACATTAACCTACATTTTCTTCTGTCACAATAAAGGACCATGTGTAATAATGCCACGTGTGTACTTTATGGTAGCTGTGAAATCCATATCTCTAAACTTACTTTGAAATAATTAAAATTCTGACACTAATAATGTTTTAGTGTTGTGGCAATACATGACTATAGAGTATAGAGCCTAGCTCCTAAAGTAACGTCAAGCTGATGGAGCTCTTGAGCTCCCAAGTTCTAAACTGCAATGGGAAAAACTGATCATATGTCAACATTAAGTTTGGCATTATGATGTCAAGCACCAACTTTTAGAGGCCACCTATTGACTAAGAAGGAGAAAACCAGCTGATGTCAGAAACAAAACAGTTCACAATTTCTTTGCCAGTCAAAATAGAACTGAGCCCTTCAGTAGCCCCTCTACTTCCTGCCTGGGGCAAGATAGGGAGACCCAGTCTTAAAAATAAAACTAACCAAAATAATAATGCTTTAACATATATTTCCGTATTTACTGGTATAATGTTTGGGTTCTCCCCCAAGTAAGTCATGTAAATAGCAGGTCTTACAAATCTTGAGCTTAAATGTCAGGAACTGTAACAGTATAATTAGAGAACCATGAAATGTGAAGTTATATATGCCCTGTGGTTCTCTGAAGTTTAGATGGTCCATTGTGGGAGAAAAGGATTCTATGAACATTCCTACTTTGGAGTTCATGACATTCCCCCTGCCCCTTCTGCTTCTTGAGGAAGTATTTAAGTAGAGAAGCTTTAGAAACCAAACATTCTTTATAAGTAATATAAAAAGAAAAAGAAATGTTTTGCTTGTGTATAATAAAAATCCTTCGCATTTGTATTCAGTGGGGGTTTGTAGGGGAGATGAAGAAGAAAGTATTATATTAGCCTAGATTGTGACTTCTAGAAATCAGAAATTGTCACAGGAAATTATGTTAATATGCATCAGGAGTGCATGTCGTTGGCACTAATTACCTATTTAAGTCATTGCAAAGCTTGTTTTTTTCAGGTAGAGGATTTCTATGTAAAATTTCAGGAAGCACAGACATGTATCCTGTGGTAGAAGGGGCAAAGGTGTCCAGGAAGAAGATGCAAAGTTGTGGCTGTCTCTTGTGGGTACTAAGATCTACATTGCCTTCAGATTCCAAAGGAGCCCCCTCTCATAAATGCTGCCAGATGGCTCATAGTCACACCGGAAATAGACAGTTCTTATTCAGCATTTTGTACAGTATCTTATAAATTCTTCCTCTCAGATAAGAGACAATTGGCAATGAAAAAGCACAGTACTCATAGTTATTAGATCTATTTCTTATTTTCCCTCTGCCATGGGTTCCATTTACTTAATCTGCCTAACCCTCTGCTTTCTCATCTGTACGATGGGGACAATCATATCCACCCTTCCTGTTTTGTAGGGTCCTTGTAAAATCTGACTAGTATGATGAATGAGAATGTGTCTTTGCAAACCATGAAGAGCTTGGGGACTTTCCTAGGGAATCTAGAATCCAGCCCTCTCCTAAGCTCCGTCTGATGGCATTTTAGGGCAGATAGACCTAAGTTCAGTCTAGCCTTGGACACTTACTAGCTGTGCAACTCTGGGCAGACACTTAACATTGTTTGCCTCAGTTTCCTCATCTGTAAAATAGACTGGAGAAGGAAATAGCAAACCAATCTAGTATTTTTGCCAAAAACAACAAGAACAAATAAATCCAAATGGGGGCATGAAGAGTTGGAAACAACTGAAAAACAGCTGAGCATCACCATCACCAAAAGAAGACATAGTACAGTGGAGAGAATGCTGGACCTAAAGTCAGAAAGCCAGACTAACTGTGTAACCATAGGCAATTTGTTTTACTTCCCTGAGCCTCTGTCCTCTGGCCTGTAAAATGGGATCAAAAATAATACTTCTGTGCTAGAGGACTGTTGAAGGAAGGAAATTGCATTGTACATTTTAAATTGCTACATAAATGTGAACTGTTGTTGCCATTATTCTCCCCATTCCCCATCCTGGATCCCTAGAGTTTGAGTAAGGACCTGTCAAATGCCAGGGATTAAAAAAAAAAAAAAAAAAGTAAGTTATGGCTGCCCTCAAGGAGCTTACATCTTAATGGGGAATATGGTACACATTGACACAACTTGTGGTGCAATGAGTAAAGGACTGGGCTTGGAGGCAGAAAGAGCTGAGTTCAGATCCCACCTCAGACATTTACTAGCTCTACGGCCCTGGGCAAGTGATTTAATCTTTGTTTGCCTCTGTTTCCTCTACTGTAAATTGGGAACCACAATAACACTCACTCCCTTCCCACCCAGGGTTGTTGTGAGGATTAAATCAGATGACATTTGTTGGAAGCTTTTAGCACAATACCTGGCACACAAGTGCTACATAAGTGTTTACTCTCTTCCCTACTCCGCCATTTAAGGGAGCTGTAGCCATGGAAACAGTTGCCTGTCTCTTGCCACAGGATAGATGACAAGCCTCGCCACCTAGGTCGCTCCTAGTGTCCTGGTGCCTAGCTGGGGGTCAGAGTAACCCCGGGGCAGAGTCCCAAATCCAAGGAGATTCCCTGTGCCGGGGAGGTCTGGCTTGGTGGGGAGGGGGCTGCTCTCGGATGTGGGAGACAGAGCAGCTGCGGGGGAGAAGACAGGCTGCCTGGCTGAAGTTGAAGGGAGTTCGATGCCCTGTGCCCGTAAGCTCTGCGTGCAGGGGCTTGTGGGAAGTGCTGGAAAAGTACAGAAGCAGAGTCTCTGCTTCCAAGGTGCTCACGTTCTCATGGGGAGAGAAGACAGCCATCACCGGAAGCTTCGGCTCCAAATCAGAGCCTAGTCCTTGTTCTGGCCATTTAGTAGTAGAGAGGATGGTAATCCTTCACTACCATTATTTCCCTTAAGAAAACTCTGTTGGATTCTGATGCTGAACCATTGGACAGTGCCAGGCAAAGGCTCGGCTGGGGAACCCCTTTTTGCCAGGGTCTCCGATAGATCTGGCTACCAAGAGATACAAGAGCTGTAGCGTCCCAGGGCCGTGGACCCGTCTCATCCTCACAACTTTGGCCACTTCTCTAGAATACAGAGGAGGAAACCCCACGGGATGCGTGGCCCGGGGTCCAGGAAGTGTCGCTGTACTCAGGGCTTTGGGGCATGCTTCCTTGTAAGTGACCAGGGAGATCTGATGATGCTGACAAGAGATGGGCAGCCCCTTCTCGAGGCTGCTCTCCCCCAGTAATGGTTTCGAGTTCGGAGCTTGCAGCGGGGGCAGCATCTCTCAGGGGCCGTCTTTTCCGGGTCTAAGGGGAGGAGGCGGGGTGTGGCACTGGTTTGACCTGCTGCCTGTCAGAGTCCCGTGCTATGTCAGCTAGGCTTGCTTGCCTAGAAATAATAGTTAAAAGTTTCTATAATAAATCAATTTAAGATTTGGGGTATTAGGTTTCAAAATCAAGTTAACTTAAGGGGTCTAAATATCAGTTTATTTTTCATGTACTAGATCAATTCTTCAAAGGATCTTTGGTTGGGCATCTCAGAGATTATTCAGTCTAATGCCATTTATAGTGTCTTCCTTTGATCTCTATTTCTGCTTTTATTGCCATTCTTTTAATATTTTGGTGTGTAGTAACCATAAGCAGCATAGCATACCTAGTAAAAAGATTTAGAACCAAATACCTGAATTTGAGTCCTGGTTCTAATGCTTATTAATTATGTGATGTTAGGCAAATTATCTCACTTTTCCAAGCTTCATTTAGAAAATATTGTTAGTAATATTTCAAGACAAAATGCTTTGTGTAAATGTTAATGATCACTGCCTATTGGGCCTTTTAAATACCCAGAACAACCAAGACTTATGTTTAGAATGAAGTTGGGTTTTATGTATCTGACAATTAATTTTAAACATGATTTTTTTAAACCCTTAACTTCTGTGTATAGGCTCTTAGGTGGAAGAGTGGTAAGGGTGGGCATTGGGGGTCAAGTGACTTGCCCAGGGTCACAGACCTAGGAAGTGTCTGAGGCCAGATTTGAACCTAGGACCTCCCATCTCTAGGCCTGACTTAAATAATTGTAAAAGCTAATGTTTATGTAGTTCTTTAAAGTTTCTGAAGCCCTTTACCCATGTTGTCTACTGGATCCTCTCAATAACCTTATGAGGGAGAAGCCATTATCATCCCCATTTTCTGAATGAAGAAAGGAGGGAGAGGTTAAGTGTCACATAACTTTTCATGTTATTGTTCAGTCATTTTCAAGTGCGTCAGACCCTTCATGACTCCCTTTGGGATTTTCTTGGCAGAAATATTGGAGTGGTTTGTCATTTCCCTCTCTAACTCATTTTACAAATGAGGAAACTGAGGTCAACAGGATTAAGGGTCTTGCCCCGGGCCATGTGGCTAGCAAGTGTCAGAGAGCAGATTTGGACTCTGAAGAGGAGGCTTCCTAACTCCAGCCCAATGTTTTGTCCACTGTGCCACCCAGCTGCTGAAGAACAAGAAGTCATAAAACTACTCCATGTTAAAGCGGGATTTTGAGATGGGTCTTCCTGACTCCCTATCTAGCAGTCTTGTCTATTATATCACCCAGATCAGTGATGGGCAAACTACGGCCAGCAGGCCAGATGTGGCCCCCTGAAATATTCTTTCCGGCCACAGGACATTATTCCTAATCTGACAAATACAATGAGTAGGACACAATACAATGAAACTTCGAAAGAGTGGCCTTAGAAACAGACTGACAGATGAGCATTTCCTTTCCTTTGGCCTCCTCTTTAAAAAGTTTGCCCGGCACTGACCTAGATGCTTATTTCTAAATAAAGCCCAAGAAAAAGCATTATGAAACAATTATGATATCCAGGTGTAATATATGAAGATGCCAAAGTTGGTGATATCCTCAGGTAAGGGAAGTACAGGTCTGTCTCCTTCTTAATCTCAGCTGGCCAAACTCAGTCTCCTACTTAGTGGCTAGGTCCTGGTTGCCATCTGAGGACTAGAGATGAGTGCCTTGATCAAGGTTGAATGAGTAAGGCAGAAGCCCAACCCAGGTCTTATCTCCCAAGCATCTATCACTACATCATGTTGCATCAATCTCTAATCATGTCCCTAATTTAAATGTAGATATTTGAGGAAGCCATATGAATGCAGTCATTTAAATATTCCCTCTTTTACTGGAAATTACTTGATTTATGCAAACTAATTTATGAACAGAATCCATTCTTTTCTCAGGTAAAAGGGAAATTATATTATTAGCTTAAGGAACTGAAACGGGTCCAGCTGAATTAGGGTAGAAGAGTAAAATCTGTACCTGAGGATACATTCTTTTTTAAAAAAGCCTTTTGGGGGCAGCCGGATGGCTCAGTGGATTGAGAGCCAGGCCTAGAGATGGGAGGTCCTGGTTTCAAATATGATCTCAGACACTTCCCAGCTGTGTGACATCTGGGCAAGTCACTTAACATCCCTTGCTTAGTCCTTACTGCTCTTCTGCCTTAGAACCAATACACAGTATATAAGGGTTTAAAAAAAAGCCTTTTGATTAAGTCCAGGAATTTGCTCATTTTCTAAGATGGCTAGGATTCACAACATTTCATAAAATGACTTATATTCTAGGGATATCCGTTTGTGGTAGCTTTCACCTTGACCTTACAAATGCCATGTTTTAATTCACACAAAAAGCTAAACTAACCCCCTCTCCATTGTTGAGCAGATCATTTACTTTGGAGTGGAGAAAACAGACAACTAAAAATCTACTTTCTTCATCATTCTTGACATTCTCCGATCTTTCCTTGGGATCACCTTGAGATGTGACATCCATCCAGAGCAATAAGGAAGGGTCAATGAACAGCCAAGACGTTCTCAAGAATCCATTATAACAAGGCCTCAAAGGAATTCTTATCAATGCTGAAGCATTTCAGAGTGTACACAAATTCCAAAGGAAACTGCTTCATGAAACTGAAACCCTAGATGTTTGCTAAATCTTCTGACATGGAATTGACCTAGATATTAGGTCTCTCTTCAGCACTCTGCACCCCCATCAGCCATTACCCTGAAAATTGTACACTCGCATGTATTACTGTACTACTATAGACCCTTCTAAGGCTTCGAGCTGTCAGTTAATATCATTTCAGTCTTTTAATAAATACTACAATCAAGCTTTTAAAGTATGTAGGGTTTGACGGAATTATTATTATTTTAAAATCACATATACATATGTTTCACATATATGTATTAAATTGTGCATATGTAAGTTCAGTCATTTTCAATTGGATCACTTTTGTGACCCTGATTGGGGAGTTCTTGGCAGAGATCTTGGAATGGTTTGTCATTTCCTTCTCCAGCTCATTTGACAGATGAGGAAACTGAGGCAAACAGGATAAAGTGACCTGTCCAGGGACATACAGCCAATACATGTCTGAGGCTACATGGAAACTCAGGAAAATGAGTCTTCCTGACTCCAGGCAGCATTCTAGTCATTGCCACACCTAGCTAACCCAAGGCATATACACACATATACATATATGTGTGTAATATGCTCACATATATGTAATATATAACATACACGTGCATGTGCTTATGTATTCATGTGTGTATATGTGTGTATGTATATATAATGCATGTATGTATATATAGGTCATAGATTTAGAACTGGAAGGATCCTTAGAGGCCACAAATGAAGCACAAGGAGGTTAAGTAATTTGCTTAAGAATCATAGTGTCTGAGACTAGATTTGAACTCAGATCTTCCTGATTCCAAGTCCAGTGCTCTGCCCCTTAAACTATATGAACTTTCACTTCATGGATTTACTTCACATAGATTCCTAGTAGTTTTTCTGGTTCCTAAGTAGAGAATTTATGGAAGACAGTATGGAGTCATGTTTAGAATGTTGGAATTAAAATGTAGAGGACTTGCATTTGAAACTCATTTCAGTCAACTCTTGTGAGATCTTGGGTCTCTTAATTTCTCTGAGCCTCAGTTTTCTCCCATGTGTAAAACACGTAAAAACAATAGCATCTGCTTCACAGGATTATTATGAAGACCATATGAGATAATGCATATAAAGTGCTTTGCATACTTTAAGTCCAATATAAATCCAAGTTATTTCAAGTAGGCAGAGAAGCTTCTTAAGGGATATTTTGTCTTTTTTTCTTTGTGTGTCTTTTGCTTGGCAGAGGTCCTGGTGTATTATAATAAGTCCGTAATACATGCTTGCTAAATTGAAGGGAAAGATATAGGTGGAAATCACAGAGAATAAGGGCAGAATTACTAAGTTTGGCAGCATATTAACTTGTGTCTTTGGGAATATTGCTTCCCTTTCAAAGCTCAGTTGCCTCACCTGTAAAATAAAGATAATAAAATTTGGATTACCTGCCAGCTAGGGTTGTTTTGAGTAAAGTACTTTATAAACCCAAGCATTATACTGAAATGTGATGTGCTTCAGTGATATTATTATTTTTGGGAAAAATGGAATAGTTACAGTTGATAGTAGAGTTCTTATATCATTGAAATAATAGATTTGTCCAATTAATGGTACAATGACTAGAACGCTAGGTGTAGTGTCAGGAAGCCCTGAGTTCAAATAAGGCCTCCTTTACTAGCTATGTGACTCTAAACAAGCCACTTAACCCTGTTTGCCTCAGTTTCCTCATCTGTAAAACAAACTAGAGAAGAAAATGGCAAATCACCCTAGTATCTTTTCCAAGAAAACCCTATATGGGGCCATGAAGAGTCAGACACAACTGAAACGGCTAAATAGCAACCAAATTTTGTAGCATAGAAAGGGTTGATTTTTTTATTAACACCTTGAGATCAGTTCTACAAATATAATCTTCATATTAGAGGTGAATAAAATGAAACTTAGAGTACGCCATTGTAGATCTAGCATTGGAATGGTCATCTATTCCAGTCTTCTCAACTTTCAAGTGAGGAAACTGAAACCCAATAAGTTTGCATGGGATGCCCAAGATCCTGCAGGTAATGAGCACCTGAAGCAGATTTGAATCCATTTCCTCCAACTCTGCTGCCTGTGTAGGCTCTTTCTACTCTCCCACACTGATTCAGATTAAATGAATTGTCCAAGATCACCTGACTAGTAAATAATAAAATTGAATCTAGGTTTTCTAGCATATTCATATCCCCTTGCCACCCTGTAAGTCATTTCTTTGAAAGTGTTAAGCCCATGTATATTGCTATGCTACTATGGAACTCTGTAAAGAGACTGAGCCATTAATATTACTTGTCTTTTTATAAATAGTATAGTCAGACTTTGGAAGTATATAGATTTAAGTGAATTACTTTATTAACTCACTACGTATTTTATTCATATGTACGCATATGTATAATAGGATCTTAGATTTAGAACTGGAGGAATCTTAAAAGGCCACTGAGTCCCACACTTCCATTTTACAGATCAGGAAACTGAGGCTCAACAGAGTATACTTCTTACTAACTATATAAATTTTAAAAAATCTATATATTTATAGATCTAGAAATATGTTTGTAGACTCAGAACAATATGACTGCCCATAAAACGTTCAATGGATACAAATCAATTGACCTCCATTAGTTTTCATGATTCCAAAATAACTGTCATTAATGGGAGAAAAGAATAGAAAGATGCATGTTAATAACAACACATACACATACCCTTGTTTCCTCCTCCTCATCTTCATCTAGCTTCATCTCTCATGTTTATGTGGCACTTTCAAGTTTGTAAAGCTTTTTCCTCCCTACTAGCCCCCCTGAGGTTGGTAGGATGTTATCATCTTTCTCAGTTTACAGATGGAGAGACTGAGGATCAGAAAGGATAAAATGACTTGGCCTGGCAAGTATTAGATGGTGACTCCATGATGTAAATATTTGAACTGCTGTGAGCCCTGTTTCATTCTGAGTATGCAAAACAGGCTCATCAAAATTAAGGGAGAACTCTGTGAGCTGCCCCTTTGGCCTGTGAGCTGTCTTCTCCATAAAGCCTCTAAGTAGAACCACTGAAGAACCTCCCTTCTTCCTTGGCCCCTTCCCCTGCCTTGTCAGTTTGAGGCATCCTTGAGGAGTGAGATGTCCAAAAGGCTTGCCTCAGAGAGGATGAGAAAGAGGAGGAGCAAAGGGCTTGGGTAACAAAAGGCTCTTTCCTTATATGAAATGACTTCTCTTAATTCTTAGTGCCGCTCTCTGCCCAAGTTTGTTAATGTATCTATCCAGCAACCTGCTCTGATGACTTCAGAGTTTTCCCAAATCCATCTCTGAAAGCTAGGCTGAGGGCAAAGGATTTCCAAAGCTAATTAGATGCCAGCCAGCTGCCCACTGTAACAAAGCTAGTTAATGGAGAGTTTAATTAATACTGCCCTTGATTGTTTTTTGGAAAGATTGCTCTAGGAGATGTCCAGGTCTCTGAGCAAAAGGAAGGTTTGAAAACCTCACCTTCTGCTGCATCTGGCGAGACTGGATGTGACTCACTCCCTTAGAAGAGGCCTGGAGCTCTTCCCTTCCCAGCCCCTCTCAGTGGGAGGCACCTGCACAGCTGTCCTCGTACCCAGTACCCAGGTGTGTTTTCTGCTGACAGTCACCTTCCAGAGGCTCCCTGCATTAGAGTCTGCTGAATAAGGTCCTGTTTTGTTTTGTTTTTTGTTTTTCCCCACATGGCACTCTCCACTGGCAATGAATCTCCTGCATAGAGGTATAAAGTCAGTTCTCACTAGTTATCATCAAGCTAAAGGCTGAAAGCCATTTAAGAGGATCATCGCGTCAGACCAAGGCTTCAAACTGGGGCTCACTTTTACGGTCCTCCAGGAGTTTCAAATGGCAGTTATTAATCCTCTGTTTCCCTCCTCACTAATAGAAAACCTGTGCATCAGAACCTCATGTTCTTTGAGTAGGCAGCTATTAAAAATACATTAATAACCTATAGTGGGTGCAGCATATGCCTATTCAAAAGGTTTGTAGTTTGCCTCTCTGTGGTGAAGATGCGGGACTTCTCCAACCTAATTACAAAACAATCAAACAGTTTAATTAATCTGGATTTAGCTTTCTTAACAATAACTGCCTCCCAAATGAGGCACCCTGTGTATCGCCATTAGGTGAAGGATTGTTTCCTTGTGCTGATTACCTATTCCAATGTTACTTTTCCCTGGGGATGATAAAGTTAATTACCTACCTAAGGTGGGACCACCGGTCAGGTTTACTTTATCAGGTCACAAATATCAGCAGTGATCTCAGCTGCATCTAAAATATCCTAGCATTCAAAACATACAAGAGCCAACAAATCCCTAGGAACAGCAGGATTTGAGTAATAAGCAAGTGCAGCACATATGGGCAGAGAATTAACTGGCACCAGTTTTCATTTGAGAGTCTCTCAGGTATTGCTTTGCAGATGGGTGGATGAATTTGGAGAGCAGGACTGTGAGGAATGAAGGTCACATATAGGACTCTGGTTACAGTCCATCTAACTTTCCTGGTCGAGTCCTGTGCTCCATGGACAATGCAGTCACTTGCCACAAGTCCCTATTTCCTCATGAGTTAAGATTTTTTCCAGTTTGCAGCTTTATTTAACTTGGAAACCCTTTTGAGCCCTTAGTAACTGAAGAGCATCACAAGTTACCAACTCATTTGAGACTAAGAATAACTCAGAAGTACGTAGTATTTTATGGTTTACAAATTGAACTCTTCGTAACATCTTTGAGAGATAGTTATTATTCCACCCTAAAAGATAGGAAAACTGATTCTCTCCTTTCTTTCATCCTTTCTTGTTC
This sequence comes from Gracilinanus agilis, assembly GCF_016433145.1. NCBI lineage: Eukaryota > Metazoa > Chordata > Mammalia > Didelphimorphia > Didelphidae > Gracilinanus > Gracilinanus agilis. The sequence continues at coordinate 348,943,937 of NC_058130.1, read as the reverse complement.
ATTAATATTTCAAAGCTTCTTCTTTATTCTAAAGCCCCCAAATATACCTGTCTCCTTGAAACAGAAGACCATACTTTAAGAATATTGAAGCAGTCCCTTGTCAACTCCTTTATATTTCAAAACATCTTTATCTCTTCACTCATGCACTTCTCTTTTGCTTCAGGCTCAAAAGATGATAGAATCCTCCTTCCCAAAGCTAACCCTTTCCTTTGTGCTCTTGAAGTCATCCCTTCCCATTTCCTCCAGGGACTTGCCCCATTGATCATTCACAGTTTATTGATCTCACATACTCACACCTGGCACCAATGCTTTAGTCTCTACTGACTCTGTCCCTGTGTCAGCAAAAATCTTAGCAGATTGTAATCTTCTTGAGGATAGTCTTTCCTTTTTCTTTTGGTAGGTTTGCCTTGCCCATTGCCTGGCACATAATAGGAGTTTGATAAATACTTGTTTGAATCCCCCAAGCCCTTTCTCTTATTCTTCTCTCCTCTCTATCTGCCTTTGTTCACCCTCCACATATTCCTTAACCCATGACAACCTAAATTTCTGACCCTGTTACCCTACTGCAATTATTATTTCCAGGATTTCTAATTACTCTCCTCATCGTTAAAACGGATTCATTTCTCAATTCTCATGTTCCTTTGCTTTTAATAGCATTTAATAAATACTTGTTGATTGACATTTTCAAATTTTTTACTACCTACTGTATAAAATGCATACTCCTTAAACTCTGATATAAGATTCTTCAGAGTCTTGCTGAGAAATCCATGTTTCCAACATAATTTTACACACTGGACATCTCAATGAAACATGACTAGGTGGGTGTCCCATAGTCCCATCTTATACTCCCTCATCTTCTGTGGATTCACCCTGAAAGGGAAGATACGTCCTCTTCATCTTAATCTGTTTAAACTATTCTACTTGTGGCTCTGCTTAAGGACCACTTCCTCTCTGAAACTTCTAGTTTCCCCTAGCTGAAAGTGGCCTCTCTCTACAAATTGCCCTAGATCACTGTGTCTGGATATCTTTAACTCTGTCACACTCTACACCCTATTATACTTATTTGTGTACCTGTCCTTTTGCTCCAAGTGAGACCTTTGATGGCACTGTGTTATTGTTCATTCATTTCAATAGTGTCTAACTCTTGGTGACCCCATGTGAAGATTTCTTGGCAAAGATACCAGAGTGGTTTGCCACTTCCTTCTCCAAATCATGTCACACTTGAGGAAATAAGGCAAGCAGGTGAAATGACTTGCCCAGGGTCACTCAGCTAGTAAGCATCTAAGGCTAGATTTGAACAAAAGATGTGTCTTCTTGATTCCAAGACTGGAGTTCTATCTACTACACCACTTAGCTGCACTCAGTAGACACTGTACTGATCCTCATTGCTTTCCTACTACCTTGTACATAATGTCCTTTTAATGTATGTTTGTTGAATAAATAAGCGATGAATGAAAGTGGATGAATGAATTATTCTCAAATCTCTCCCATATTTTGCATTCCCCTACTGTCAAATACAATCCAAATTTTCTTTTTTCCAATTCTTTTCCCACCAGTCCATCTGTATACCTTATATTACTTACATTATATTCAGATGAGCCCCCTAGAGTCATGGGAATTTCAGAGCTCAAAATTTTCTTTTAAAACTTTCCAGTTCTTTTCCCACCATTCTATCCTATTTATCTGTGCCAGATTACACTTATAAAATAACTAGGTGCTGGGCCTAGAGTCTGGAAAATGAGTTCAAATCTAGCTTCCATCATTTACTGTTAGGTGACCCTGGGCAACAGTGTTCCCTTCCATCTGCATAGTTTCCCCTAATGCAAAATGGAGATAATAATAGCATCTATCTCCCAGGGTTGTCGCAAGGATCATAGGAGATGCTATTTGTAAAGCACTTGGTATAGTGCCTAGCACATAGCCAGCTCTTGATAAATGCTTGTTTCCCCCCTTCCCGAAACAACAACTTAATGATATTACTTTCCTGATCAAGAACTGAGAGTGTCTCACATTGCCTGCAGGATAAGGGTCAAACTCCTGCACAGGACATATAGGACCTCCCATAATTTTGCCCCATACTACCAGTCTGACAGTTAGATTAGACTCTTGGGGGTCAGTGAACCTGGAAGCATGCTCAGCAAGCATAATTCAGAAAGACAGTACTATGGCAGATCTGAAGCACTGTTGCATCACTTCCCATCCTGCTCCATGCTGAGGCGGGCAGTGGGCATCAGTAACCACCTATGAATGACCTGGACCCACACTGTTAGAGACTGAACATCCGCACTGTGAGTGCTATAATCCTCTTGTATCTCCCCGCCTCTGCCTCTTCCCCTCCCCTCTCTCTTTTACCAGTCCTCCACCCTTTCTGGTCTTCTACTCTACACCCCCAAAGTGATTGGTCTTTTTTCTTCTCCAAGCCATCCAGGGCTTGGGGGAGGGGGGAGGGAGCCTCCTCCTCTAAATGCCCTTGCAGAAGTGCAGGACCTGCTCCTTGCCAGTGGTTTCTCCAGAAGCCAGAGCTGCAGAGGAGACTTCCCACAGGGGAGAACAGCAGGCAGCACCTTCCTCCTGTGCCCCTCTCTCATTACTCACCTTATATTTGGATGAGCCCCCTTGAGTCATGGGAATTTCAGAGCTCAAGTTCCAACTTGGCCATTTGCTAGTTGTGACACCTTGGGCAAGTACCTCTCTGACCTCACTCTTACTCATCTATAAATTGGGTGATAGTACTCATTCTTGTCTTAGCTCACAAAGTTCTCATGAGATTGTATGAGATACTAAATGCATAGATGTGAGGTAGGAAATGATGACTGTTGATATTCTTATTAGGAAAAACCCTTCTCCTTCTGCCAGTCTCATAATGCAACATATTCACTCCTGAGTATTCTGAGCTTTTCCTGGTTTGTTCTCCTTGCCCAGACTACCCTTTCTTGCATATCCTGATTCTGCCTCCACTTTGCAGGATGTTCAGGGCTCATTACCTCTCCCCTTATTATTATTACAGTGAGCAGCTTCCGAAATGGTCCCCCTGCTTCTAGCCTCTTCCCTTCTCCAATTCTTCATCCCCATAGCTGCCATAATCAGCCCTTTGCCTCAAAGAGTTTATATTCTTCTAGCAGTGGTTCCTAACTTTTTTGGCCTACTGCCCCCTTTCCAGAAAAAATGTTACTTAGCGCCCCCTGTCACATACTATCACCGCCCCCTTACAGATTCACTGCCCCCAAATGCACCTGTGGCCATCACCGCCTCCCTGGATCACTGCAGCACCCACCAGGGGGCAGTGGCACCCACTTTTGGAATCACTGTAGGGGAAGACAACTCGTAAAGGGTAGTGGTGACCAGGGAGGGGCGTTTTGATCTAGGAAATCACAGGGCCATAGCATTGAATCATAGTACAAGAATACAAGTCATTTGTGAAGAAGGTATACATTGTCTAGAGAAAGTAAAAAATAAATTGTAAGAGGTAATGAGAATTATGCCAAGATAAAGAAAACATTATGGACAAAGGGATGAAACTTTTATAACAGTTATGGAGTAAACAAAAGGGAAGTATATGTTAATTTGATTAGAACCTAGAGATTATATATATTTTAAAAGCAGGAAAACCAGAGATGAGGTTACAAATGGTTAAGATGGAAAAGGACAGAAAGCTTAAATGAACATTTAGAGCACAATTTAATTAGCCTGGCTCCTGATATAACCAAAGTGAATGTATTCCTTTCACTACCTTCATAAGGTGGTAGGCCATCACCTAAGATATATATGTAAAATGAGGTTTTCAGGACCACACACTCATCAAATTCAGGAACAAAGAATGAGTAAGAGATCTGGGATCATTTCTTTAACCTTCCACTCCTCCAATGCCTCTTACATATTCAGGTAGTGTCTTGACCCTTTCTTGATGCCTATGAACATACAACCTCAGGTGTGGTGTCCCCTTTTCAAAGCAGACAACATTTCACATTTGGGGCCAAATTTTATATGTGCTGATATTTAGGTTTTAATTAGCACAAGCTCAGTGACTCTTTTCAGAATGTCTCAGCTTCTGGCCATTAAATGAATTGTAGTTTCTCATAATTTGTTTTTGTTTCATGTGTGTAGAGCGTGAGTAAGTTGTGCAGTCCCCCAAATAAAAATCAACCTCTCTATCAAGATGACTGATCTTAGATTTTTTTTTCCTGAGGGAACAAAAATTCACGCCACCTTGAAATTATTAACACTCCTTGAGGAATATGAAGAACAATGTAAAAGTTAAGGGAAGGGGGAGAGAGTTGAAAGAACTCAATTTAGCTGTGTAGATAAATGGACAAAAAGAGTCGGGGGGTGGGGGTACTGGGCAGCAAAAGCTGAATCCTTGTCTCCAGAGGCCCATTGAACAACAGATGTAGGGACATGATAAATTTCATTGTAGCAGGGGAAATGTATCTTGATTCTCTACCCAGAAAGAAATGGGTTTCTCAGCGCTTCCCAGTTAAATAGGTTTGATTGTGTTGTCTGTCATAAAGTTAATGGCATCTGTTGAAGACATCACTATAAAATTTGCAACCTTAAGTTAATTGAAAAATTTCTGTAGAATTGTAGTAAGTCTGCACGTCCTAAGGTAGCTCTAAATGTATCTTCCCTAATGTGTTAGTCTATTCTTTCTGCAGATGGGTAGTAATTTTTGCCCCTTTACAACCAGACGCTGGCTTTAAGCTGAAGTCTTGCATTCCTTATACCTAATTAGAGTTATAAATTTCATTAAGGAATCAGTAGTGTGGTAAATGATTTGCTGTTAATGGCTGGGCATTTTTTCCTGGAGTACTTTTGCTTATTTCAGAAAAAAAGACCAAATCTATTTCAAGTATTTTTTCCCTCTTTCTTTAGTCCTTTCAAAAATAAAAATTAAACTGATTGCATTTCCATCATGTCCTCAGACAGTTGAGCCTTTCTAATTAAATATGTAGAGAAAGACAGGGGCAAGCTGGAGTACCCCTGAACTTCCTCTCACCAGCTGCCTGCCAAGCTTTGTCAATGATCAGCAGCAGGTTGAGGCTAATACGAGAAAGTAACAAGCCCCCAGAGGAAGTACTCTCCTTACAAGGAGCCATCACTGCGCCACATCACTTAGGAAAAAGACAACTTCCCTGTATCCTGTTATAACTGAGAAATGCATCGTGCTTTGGGAGAGTCCTGAATTTTTAAGGCAGCCTAACAATTCATAGTCCATCTGGTTAAAATTAGAGGAATTTCAGAGAAAAACTGGCAAGACCTCATCTTATTCAAATAACAGTGGTTTTCAGGGTTTTCAAAATAAATGGGGCTGAAGTTAGGGGCAAATATTTATTAAGTGATGTGTGTCACTCATTATGCTAAGAGCTTTTTAAAAATGTAATAATACTTTATTTTCTCAATTACATGTTAAAACAATTTTCAACATGTTTTCCAAAATTGTGAGTTCCAAATTGTCTCCCTTTCTCCCTTCCCTCCCCCCTGTGTAAGAGCTTTGTAAGTAATATTTCATTTGATCCTTATTACAACTGTAGCAGGTAGGTGCTGTTTTTATCCTCATTTTGCAGCTGAGAACATTGAAGGAGACAGAGGTTAAGTGAGTTGCCCAGGGATCATTCAACTAGTGATCATCTAAGACCAAATTTGAACTCAGGCCTTCTTGACTCCAGAATAACTACTCTATCCATTTTAGAAATACTCTGACTAGAAATATATATGTTTTATGACTTCAGATGAATAATTGATATCCTGTTGCTTGCCCTCTCAAGGAGTTGTAGGAGGGAGGGAAAATTTGGAACTCAAAAGTTTAAAAATAAGTGTTAGTAATTTAAAAAATGTAATTGGAAAATATTGAACAAAATTAATAAAAAAACTTTTTAAAATTATGCTGTCCTTTCTTCTTAGGTACTATTGTTTTGATTTAGTAAATATTTTAATATCAGATATAGTACATCTGCCCCTAAAATATATGCCTATGATGACAGAGACCTAATTTTAACAAAATAATATCTATCATGTCCTAGTTGCCTTCTTAAACTAAAAACATACCTTTGAAATGTAATTTGTAAAATGTATAGATTTTTTTGTTATTTTATTAACACTTAGGCTTTGAGACTGATCAATAATTATGAATGATGATGAAAGAATTTGTTAATGCACGTGCTTTCAATGAAAGTCACATTTTTGCTCTTATACTCTCGTACCTTGTTATGGAAAATATATAGGATTATAATTGTTTTCCTGTGGTCTAGTTCCTTGAGAAACTGCAACTACAGAATAATATTGGAACTCTAAAGTGATCCAGATTTTTTTAAATCTTATTTTATTTTGTCTCTACTTCTCAACAGGAAATAGTCCTCAAGATAGCCCAAGAAATTTTTCCCCTAGTGCCTCAGCCCACTTCTCTTTTGCACGAAGGTAGGTGTATTTCTGTCTATATCTGTCCACATGCATGCTTGTGTGTCTGTGTGTCTGTTAGGATACTAGACTATAGAGTGGGGAGGAAATGTTACTGATACCTATGAAAATTTGACACATTAACTATTTCATGAATACTTTCCTTATCTAGTCCCACAAATCATATGATCTTCAAAAATATGAACCTTAGTGAGTTTGACTCTGTTATTAAGAAGTTAATTGTTCACTTTTTGCATGGATAGTAATTATAACAAAACTTAACTCCTTTCTCGTCTCTAATTAAAAAAAAAAGAAAATACCATTTTTGCTTCCATATCCAATATTATACTTTAAACTGGATTTGGGAACTATAATTGCTTTTCTCTAAACCAAACTTAAATCTTTAAAAAGGTTAAATCTATCCTTAATAAGACCTTTTAGACATGGGGGAACAAATCACTAACCCATAGGTTTCATCGGATAACAGAATTTTTATGTTATCACTTCCTTTTATCAATCTAGCATCTTTCTAGCTGCTCTTCGTATCTTGGGGGCAGAAAGAACACAATATATACTTGTCTCAAAGTAAGTCTTAATTAACTTTACTTGTGGGCTTACTTTAGGAACTTTAAAGAAGGCATAATAGTGGGCAGGTTAGACAAATCTTGTGCTTTTCTGTAGAATTTTGATAATGGAATTCATCTACTAAGAAATAAAATGTATACTAGTGACACTTATGTGCCATAAAGGTATTAATAAGGTCCTTAAAAAGCCAGTCAGGTTTTTTCCTTTTCTCCATTAGGATCATTTTTATTAGTTCTTCAGAATAGAAACCTATGAGATTAAGGAAAAAATAATTAGTGCATTTTAGTATCTTAGAAAATAAAGGAAACTTACTAAAGAGGTACAAATCTCATTACACTATGCAATTAAAACTAATACAAATCATATTCTCTTAATCCTGTCTGACTTATAAATGTGGAGGGTTCCTAGTAATTAAGTGTGTGATTGAAGAACAGATGAATTTGGCTTCACTGATAAAAAAAATAAACATACAGAAGCCCCTAGGCATGTTAATTTTTGTCAAATAGACCATAAACCGTGACAGTGGATTATCACAGGAGAGCTCTGGTTCATTTCTGCGTAAATTTCCAGATGGAACTCCCTACATACTCCTTCAAAAAATATTAATTTGGGTAGGAACATGAGTGATCACATATTTAACTCTAAACCCTATGTTAGTTATATAAACTCATGTTGTGTTATACTTGTTTAATATTATGGGATCTCTCTCTGGTGCTAAGAATTCGTTTTCATATGGGGAACATGGAAATTCCACAGATGGATCTCCCCCCAATTCCTTTTGGTGTACATTCATGAACTGAAGAGCTGAGATAATTTTTTCCAAGCATATTTCATTTTGGCAATAAAAAATTTAGACATAAAAATTAACATGAGTTGAGATAATTTATCAGAACTAAATTTGAACATCCTTTTGTTTTTGGACAAAGGGGGAAAAATCTATCAGTAATGTTTGCAGACCTCATATCAGTCATATGCTGAATGCCAGAAAAAGCTATCGATATGGTACCTTATTATAATTTCACATTGACTGATTTGAAAATTACAAAGTCACATCATGATATATGACTGCTTTCAAAAGTAGCTGTTGGTATAAAAGTATTGAATCCATTTTATTAATGCTAAATATTTTAAAATGAAATTTACAATAAAAGGATTGACACAGGCAATGTGGTTTAGTAGATTGAGGCTGGTATCCAAGAATCATGTTCCCTTCAGTTCTAATTGTAGCTTTGACTAGGCTGGGTGACCTGACTAGAGTTACTTAACCTTTCTATCCCTTAGTTCCCTCATTTGCAAAATGGAAGTAATAACTCTATCTTCCTTTTCAAAGGAGTTATGGAGGTTAACCAACAATTGTAAATTGCTTTCAGTTTTGTTGGAAACACACAGCACCACGTAAATGCTAGCCAATCATAAGGTCTCTCTTTGCAGCCCAAGATTTTATATATGCCAAGTGAAATCCCAGAGTACATTTTCATAAGCAAATTGTAAAGTCTTGAAAAGAGTTTATAGAACTACAGATATAGCAGACCATGGCATTATTCACTGATCATTACAACCTTTCCTGAAGAACAGTTTGAGAGGCTGTTTTTATAGGGAAGAAGAGAATTAGAATGTCCTCGATTTAATTTGAATTCCAAAAATACAAAAAAGTTCCAAAATAGATGTTTTTTTATCTTGTGTGCCCAAGGAAATTTTGAAATTAAGCAAATTATTTTTATTCACTGAAAGCCAGGTTAATAATATTTGGAGCTTTTCCTCTTTCTTTATAGTAGAAGGGAAATCATCTTCATATTTTTTTCCTCAACATTGAAATGCTGGTGCTGCTTATTTCAACTATTATATTTGTATCCCTTATTTCCAACAAAATTTTTCTCTTTTTTTTTTCATTTAACATACTAAAACTCTTAATTACAAGGGAAAGCTCTTATAGCAAAAGCTTTGTGAGTCGAGTTTTCTTCCTAGAATTTTATTGATAGCAAATGCTGTGGTGATGTTGAGTTGAACTAGTAGCTATCAAATGGCATCTGTGTAATTCTTTTTTTTTAAAGCACTTACCTTGTTTTAGAATTAACACTAAGTATCAGTTCCAAGACAGAAGAGCAATATATGTTATGTGACTTTCCCAGGATCACACATTTAGGAAGCATCTGAGGCCAAATTTGAACTCAGGACCTCCCATCTCCCGGCTGCTATTATTCTTTAAAAAGATTATGTTTTCTTCTAAGCATAAAAAAAACTCTTATGATGTATAGCTGTCATGGTAATGGAAACACAATGACCCTTTTTCACCTCTTCAACTAAAGATGACCCCCAAACTGAGATAGCCAGATGAAGTACAAGTTATGCTTTGTCCACAACTGTACCATAATACAAGGCATGCTTTCATTTTAACATGTTTCCATGTATCTTTGGCATAGTAAGAAAATGTAATTTATGTTTCATAACTTAATAAGATCACATTTCTTGGAATTGTTCATTCATTTGAAAGATGCTTATTGATACCTGAGGGAAAGGAGAGATAATGAATCACATACTCACCAAAAAAAAAAAAAATCATGGTGAGGGAAATGTCATTCCTCACTTTTTCCAGTGACTAGTTTATGATAATTGATATTAAATGGACTGAATAATTCTTCTTAAGTAATATCCTTTTGTAACAAAATAAAAATGTCAGCTTTTTAGGTCTAAAGTACAGACATAGGGTTTTTTATTTTTTTTAATTTTTAATGACTAATCAAAAAAAAAACAATTTCCCCAGGAATTATGTGCCCTCTCCATTTTTTAGTTATTTGCATACCTCTTTTGAACATATATCTTTGGTAATTTCATATTTAGTATCTGGCTACAAATTCAATTGATTTAATTTATTTGGGATAAAATAATAATAGCTGATTTAAATCCCATTTTCCTAGTGTATTTACATATGTTATTTTGCTTCTGTTCTTTAAACATTCTTGATTCAATTATCCTCCAGTCATGGGCACAGAAATGACAGGTAAATTTTGTTTAAAACATATAGTCTGTGATGTGCATCCATTTGAATTTATCCATATTGTCTCTGTGGTCCATACAAGTCAACCACCAGTCATGCTGGCCTAGTTTACCTTGAGTTTCATTTTAGTCCGGAATGTTCATTTTTCACATTAATAGTTAACTATGGCATTTTTCAAATTCAAGTCCAGTCCTATTGGAGCTATTGACTTCCCATTGTTTGAACTATATATGTAAGTGTAGACTCTAAATTTTCTTTTTGTTTGCCTTTCATTTTTTTTTGCTAGATTGATGCAGTGATGGCTACAAATAAATTCTATTTTGAAGCGTGATTCCAGTAGCCCTCTGAAATATTGTTCCTCATTTTTATATGTTTCTCAGCCTGTTATCCTCCTTGACAAACTAGAATATGTGTGCATATATGTCTGTGTATGTGTGTTTTCATTTTGTTATTTAATTATTAAGGAAATTGTTTCTGGATTTACAAAGAAAGACATAAATGCTTTTACTTTAAGAGGTTTTAGATTCCATATTCCTTAGCGTTTCTCATTCCTTTTCCTAAACAAGCTTAGTTACCTTATGTTCCCATACCTCAGATCCTTAGAATGACCTTCGCTCTGTAACTTAGCAGTCTCTCATCTGGCTAACATGAGAATAAAATCAAGCTTCTTTAAGACTAGGGGAATTTTTCCTTAAAGCTTTGGCACCATGTCACACCTCTCCTGTTGGCCATGCACCCAGTTACTCTGATAGGCAGAAAATCTTTTGCTGTCAGCTATCTAGATGGATAGCCATTTACTCATAAACTTTTCAAAAGGCTACAACCACCACACTGCTATATGGCTGGGACAATGGCATAATTCCAAGGAATGCAGATTTTAAGACCAGTTATTTTCTTAGTGCTAAAACAATTAGCCACAAATGCTTCAACCACTGGGAAAACTCCCCATGTCCACTCTTTTAGAGGTACATTTAAAACAAAACAGAAACCAACAACCTACTTTTAAGTTAGGGAGTATAATGCTTTTTATGCAACTGAATTCCACACAGACATATATAAGGTACCAGTGATGTAATTGAGACCCAGTGTAAATTCCTTCTTCTGTAGGACTGTGATTCCAAATTTTCTGTTACCTGGTGGGATGTTTTCCTCCCTCCCTTTATTTCTCATTAATTTAAATCTGCTGAGCCTGACAGTTATAATTATCCCTGGTATTCATTTTGTCAAAGTATATTAGTGAGAGATCAATATTATGGATCAGCCCATTCAGTTTCTACTTGCTTCAGCCTATTGATTCTGTTTAAATAAAAGTCAACCTGGTGCATAATATTTGTTTACCCTGATCATTGGTGAGAGTTTACCCATTCTCATACACCCTTGTGTGTATTGTTGTGTCATTCAGTTGTCTAAAAATACTTGAGTTACTCTGAGATTTCTGTATGATAGTACTCTGGTATTTTCTTGCACTAAATTCAGTGTCTCAATAGGACTGATGGACGTCGTTGGTCTTTGGCTTCTCTCCCTTCTTCTGGCTATGGAACAAATACACCCAGTTCCACAGTATCTGTAAGTGTCTGATATTTTTTTCCACTTCCTACCTAAGCATCATGCAGGTAATTTTTTCTTAAGGTATTACCAGCAGAACGGATTGGCTATTTTGTGTATATCTGCTACTCTGAATAGATTTTGCATCTAGTGATACCATGGGAAATAAAACAAATAGGGCTTTTTAGTGAAAGCTTTTCCTTTGTTGTACCTAAGAATAAACCCCAAGAATAGGAAATATCACTTGATAAGGTGATAACCTTTTAACATCAACCATAGACCTGTATTAGTGAACCTATGTCATATGTGTCAGAGGGGGCTGCTCTCCTCCCCTCTCCACACACCTGAGGACATTTCTTCTATCACCTGCCCCTCTGCCCAGCAACCCAATGGGAGTGCTTCCTCCCTCCCCTGTCTGGGGTAAGGGGGGTGCAGCTTACATGTGGCATGAGAGTTGCAGTTTGAGTACTCAGTCTCTAAAAGGTTTGCCATCACTGGCCTAGACTCTATAGAGATTTGAGGAAAGAATTTCAAATTTGTAAAACTTGTAGTCATAGTAAAGTAAAGTTGGTGTAACCCAGGCATTGTGCCTGCATATTACTAACACTGGTTGTACAGTATATGTGTTCTTTTCAAAATACATTTCAAACCTCCTTCCTTCCTTGTTCACCATGTTTCCTGTGTCAGTATTATGTGTCGGTGTCAAGAAAGGATGTACCTTATTTTCCCATCTGTTACTCTGATATGATTTGGCATTGGCATTTAATTTATCATCTATTTCTTTTGAGAACTATCCAGACAATTTCATTTCGTTTCCATCAGAAACTAGATGTACTTGTACATGAGCAAAGCGTATTTAAAACAAACAACCCCAACTGAGTGACAACAAGCTTCTAGTTAATAAAAAGTGATTATAAAATTTTAGCAGGGCCATTGTTATTGGAAACTGAACCACATCATAAAAATTGAAAACATGAAAACCTTCCTGTGGAAACACATTTTGAAATGATGCCCTCCCCCCCTCAAAGAAATTCCACCATTTTATCCAAGATAATGTAAATAATTTCTGGAGATCTGGCACATTATATTATACCCAGTATTCTATTTTATTCCTTCTCATTGATTTGGGGGAGAGATGGAGGAAGACTTGAAACTGAAAACAAAAATGAAAAGAAATGATATCCTAAAAAGTACTTTCACCTAAGCAATATAAGCCAAATAATATAATAGTCATGGCACAAAGTTATCTCCCTTTTAAGAAGAGTGAAATAAAATGGTCTGTCTTTCACTTTCCCTTCACTTATCATCTAAGGTTCAAAATATTCTTGAAGTGAACCTCAGAGATAGAAAACTGCAGTACTTTGGAATCATAAAGGGGACCTGGAGAAAACCATTTAATTCAGCCCTCTCATTTTATAGAGGAAGAAGCCAAGACTGAGAAAAGAGTCCATAGAGTTGGAGAGAATGTGGGAAGCTAGTACTAGAACCCATGATGTCTCCTGCCTCCATTTGGTGGCAAAGGGAACATATCATAGCCTATTCCAAAAGACTATTTTATGGACTAGCAAGATAAAGAATCTAGTAAGGGATTTTGACCTTTTAGAGAATTGCTTTATAAATTCATGGAATGATTCCTTTACCCTCAACTACAAATATAGTATGAGCTAGCCCTCCTTAATATGGATTGTAAAATTTAGGTCATCTCATGCTTGTCTGAGGAATTCTGTTTGCATGCAGACATATAACCTAACTTTGCTGGGCTTGTTGCAGTCATCCTGTTCCTCCCAGGAGAAGTTGCATCAGTTACCATACCAACCAACACCTGATGAATTACACTTTTTGTCAAAACATTTCTGCACTGAAAGCATCGCCACTGAGAACAGATGCAGGAACACTCCAATGCGCCCCCGTTCTCGAAGTCTCAGGTAACTTTTCATTGGAAACTAATTCTCTTGGCTTGGCTGATTTCTCTCCTAGGACATGTGGTCCTCAAAATTTGGTCTGGAGGTCCCTGAAACTCTTTCAGGGATCTGCAAGATCAAAACTATTGTCTTAATAATTCTAATGTGGCTCAATTTCTAATATGGTAAATGTTGGTGCCTATAACCTACATAAACAAAAATTCTTCTTGGGGGTTGGGGGTATTTCTCAGTTTTTAAGAATATAAAAGGGTCTTGAAACCAAAACGTTTGAGAGCTTCTATCCTAGCATAATTCTTTTTAAAGCTTTCTTTTTTCCCCAATTCCATTTTGCAACATGATTTGATTTCTTAATTATTATGAATGTTTGTTCACCTAAAATAATTCTATTATCATTGAAAGACATCTTTTAAGGCATCACCATTTTATTACCAATTATTACATAAGACTCAAGATATTTCCATATGACCTTTAGTCATTGGGATTTTTAAGATGAGATAAATATGAATAACTGAATAATATTTTAAAGAGCATTTAAAAGTCTTAGTCTTCTTGCTTTTCAAGAGAAAGATTTCTTTGAAATCCAGGGTTAGCTAGGCAAGATTATGCATATCTATGATCCCTGCTACTGGGGAGGTTGAGGCTGGTGGGTCTCTTGAACTCCAGAGGGCTGAGCTTCAGTATGCTACAGCTGACTAGTTACCTGCATTCATGCCAGCACCAGGTTGCTGAGACAAACCAGCCTAGATCAAAAATGGAATAAATCAAAGCTACCATACCTTGCACTTCCAGCCTAAATGAGATAATCTTTTTTAAAATTAAAAATTTTAAATTTAAAATTCAGTCTTTTTTAAAAGATAGGAAGGAAGAAGGAAGCAAAGAGAATAAGGAAAGGAAGTAAGGCAAAGTCAACAGAAGTAGAAGACAGAATGCCCTTATTTAGACACTTTGAATCTCATTGATACAGGTACTCCCTACATGTACCCCTTTTCATCCTATGTAATGTGTCAGTATTCCCATATCAGGGTGCTAGAGGGGCCTTCCCCTTGATCTCTTGACTTCGCCTAGATACCCATGGAGCTGCCTGGTTGTCCTTCAACCCAAGACTTTCCAAGTCACCCATCTCTCTGATTATGTCCTTTATCTATATAACAAGTTTAAATCAGAAGAAATCACATTTCTTACATCCCTCTTCAGGGCTGGGCCTCTGGACCTGTGATTTCATCAATGTAGGTCACTCTATCAATGCATATTGGCAACTCTTTTGCAACTTTATTATCTTAGAAATTGAATGACTTGTCCAGGACCATGGGACCAAACGTAAACTCAAACTCAGGTCTTTCTCCACTATATTAGGCAGCCTCTCATAGATAGAGTTTCCTTATTTTGGACATCTTTCTTCTCCTTCTAATAAGATTCCCTTCCCATGTCAGAATATCAGCTGTTTTTTTTTTCAAAATTCATTTCCTCTATTTTCTATGGGTGGAATAAACAAACAAATCAACAAATAAGTGAATGAATAAATAGATATTTATTTAATAATTATTATTTAAATGAAACACTGAGTTTTCTGGGACTCATGTATCTCATTATCCCAGCCAAAATATGATCTAGGGGCTTAAATTCAGTCTACGGCCAATCCTAAATTTTTAGGAGTAAGTGTTACTTGATTTTAGGTCCAACATCACATTTTGGCTTCAGGATTTTTTTTTCTTTTTTGAAAAATTTGTCCTTATTTAGTGAATGGAATCTGATAGTTAAATTAATAATGCTGCAGCATTTATTAATCATATAATGCATACGAATATATTTTTAAAAAACAATCCCTGAGATCACAAGGAAATCTTATTTAATAGTAGCTAGCATTTTTATAGCATTGTAAGGTTTATAAAGCACATCATGAGCATTATCTCATGATAGCCCTACAATAGCTATAATTATTAGCTAATTATTAGCCTAATTTTAATGATGAGGAAACTAAGGCAGATAGTGATAAAGTGACTTTTTCTCAGAGTCACATAGCTAGTTAAGTTTGTAAGACCAGGTTTGAACTCACATCTTCCTGATTTCAGGCCATCCCTCTCTCCTATGTCAACTAGATTCATGTATCACTGCTCCATGAAAGAAATATATATTCTATGGGCACTACTTTTTATTTCACAAAAACTTTATACACACACACACACACACACACACACACACACACACACACGCTTCAGGAAATGCATGATGCTCACATCAGTTAAATATAAAATCCATATATGCTTAAAAAAAAAAAAGGGTGAGCAGGAAGATGACAAACTATTATAGAACTAACAAGACTACAGAATCCCAGAATTTCAGAACTGAAAAAGACTTCAGTGACCACATAATCTGAAAAAAATAAATCTCCCCTACAGCCTCACCAACTTCTGTATGCTTGAAGACCTCCAGTAAAGCTAATCCTACTATGTCCCACTGTAGCCCATCCTACTTTTGGTTGGTTCTAATCATTAGGAAATTCTTCCTGACTTCAAGATTAAATTTGCCTTTTTTCAACTTCCCCCTTTTGTTCTTAGATATACCCCAGGGGAGAAAGAGAACAAGTCTAATCTCTCTTCCGTATGGTCAGTCCTTCAGCTACTTCAAGACAGCAACCATCTCACCCCTCCCCTGCCTCCTGTGTTCTATTCTCCACACATGCCCAGTTTCTTCAACTGATCTTTCTCTAGCATGAACTTATAGTTTTTCACCATCCTGATTAGGCCATCTTCTTTGGACTTTCTCCAGTATCAGTACCTCTCCTAAACTGTGATACCCAGAAGTAAACAGAAGACCCCAGATGTTTGACCAGGGCAAAGTATAGCTGGACTATCTTCTCTGTGTTTCTCTCTCAATGCTTCCCAAGATTTCATAGCCTTTTTTTTCTTGGCTGAATGTTTATGCATCTTTCATATTCCATACAGAGTAGATTTACCAAGGCATAGTGCCTCCCTTACTCAGCTTCCCAGTTTCAAACTATAGTTAATAGATGATGTGTTTTGATGATTAAATGATTAAGTTAAATACTCAGCATGGGACCTATGCCATGAAAGAATTTTGAACTCCTTCAACATTATGAGGCAGTTTGCTAGTTCCTGGTATAAGCATGAAATAACACTATTTAAAGCAAGAGTTCTTAGCCTCGGATCTGTGGGTTTTTTAGTGTATTGATAACTTTTTCAGTTTAATTGGTGTCCTTTCTAGTCCCCTATATTTTATTTTACTTATTTATATTTTTAAAACCTTTACCTTCCATCTTAGAATCAATACTATGTATTAATTCTAAGGTAGTGAAAAGGCTAGGCCCATGATGGTGAACCTATAGCATGTATGCCAGAGTGTGCCAGAGGGAGCTCCTCCCTTCCCCCTCTCCACCATGCCTGAGGACATTTCTCCTATCACCTCCCCCTCTGCTCAGCAGCCCAATGGGAGTGCTTCTTCCCTCTCCTCTCTGGGGTAAGGCAAGGAAGGGGTTCACAGGCAGCATGAGGGTTGTACTTTGAGCACTTGATCTCTAAAAAGTTTGCCATTACCGGGCTAGGCAATCAGGGTTAAGGGTCCCACAGCTAGAAAGTGTCTAAATTCATATTTAAACCTAGAACCTCTCATCTCTGAGCTTGGCTCTCAATCCACTTAGCCACCTAGTTGCCCCTGTGTTTTATTTTATACCTTTAAAAAAAAAGTGATTCTGAGAAAGAGGTCTATAGGCTTCATTACATTGGCAGAGGGCCCCACTTACACAAAAAAGGCCAAGAACCTCTGATTTCAAGTATCCTTGTTATTGTGCTTTGTTTTAATGTTAGTGACTATATTAAATTTAATAAAAGAACTTTATTCTCAGGTGTCTTTTGTTTTAGAGCCTATTTTAATTGCTTTTCCCGAGCTCCTTTTACCAATATTAAAACAAACAAAAAAATAAAGTCCAATTTAACCAGATAAAATTGCTGCTATCAGTATTGCATTTTAATGTAAAGTCATTTTGTAGAATCTCATCTTTTCTGTCTCATGTACTATTTAGTGTGTGTGTGCACACACATGCACACACACACACAAATGGCTGATTCTGTAGTTTATTACATAATCTGCTTTTGTAACGAAGGCTGCATAGTACTTTGCATGCAAACAGATTGTTTATAAATATGAAACTTCCTTTCATTACATGCTGTGACAAGTTTAAAAGGATAATGTGCTTCACTTGCAGCCCTGGACGTTCTCCCGCCTGCTGTGACCATGAAATAATTATGATGAACCATGTCTACAAAGAAAGGTTCCCAAAGGTAATGAATTGTGTTTAAGATGCACAGCATCTCTACTAACAGGCAGCGTAGGCTTTAAGTATGTGTATGGTGTTTTTGTTATTGGAAGTAATGATCCAATCCGGTAATGAGTTTCATAAAGCAGCAACTCTTATTAGAAAGATAAAATCACTATAATTTAAAAAAAGAACTGCTGAGAACTGACCCTTCCTTCTTTATGTATTACTTGACTGGTTCTAAAATGAATTTTTTGCTGGTTATATTTAGTTTGCCTATCATCCTGAGAAGCTTTTGTTTAGAAGTTTTTATTTAAAATCAACAGTAACTTCTGGTCCCATCATATTATTTAACTTGTTATGCCATGAGAAGCTCTCTCTTTTTCTCTCCTTTTTATCCATAATATCATAGGTTATCCCTACATATAATCAGAATGAGATTTGGATTGTCTTCATTATTTTCTCCCTCTCCCCAACCCCATCTATTCCCACAACCTTCCCACTTCACCCATTATATTTTGATGGTTGATTATTGACTTAGATCTGAAAGTGGCAAGTGTGCTCGTTTAACTTAAAAAATGAGAGTTGGATCAGTATGGATGAATGGGCCAGGATCTTGACAAAGAGGAGCTGTGACATTCATCTCTTATCATTATACTCATTCCCCAGTTTGCATTTTTGGGCAAAGGAAAAACAGTTGGAAAATTCTCCATTTTGTTCCTACTTTAGCCCTCCCACTCTTATAACCCCAAGGAAAGGAACAAAAGGAAACCTTTGGTTTCATAAATCAGGAGCAGAGTGCTTATTATTTTTAATGAGTCCAACATTGATGTCATTGATTAAAGCAGTTTGAGCTATTTATCACATGTCAGTTGTTCAGCAGGAAAGTAGACACTGACTCTACAAAGAAACTATTTTCTGTACTGGAGAGAGACGTGGGTGTTAAGGAGAAGTAAAGACCAGAGAAAGAGGGAGCATGACAACATATGGTTAGGGATATCTTAGACCGGGAGTCAGGATTAAGAAATAAGTTCTTAGAAGGAATTGAGTGAAGTTAGGGAAATTCTAGAAGATTTAACAAGAGAATCTTCTTGTGCCTTCGTATTATGAAGTAGATTTCAAAGACGAAGGATTCAAGGTAACAAGAGAAGTGGCATACTAGGATAGATAGAGAAGTGGCCTCATAGCCAGAGGATTTGGGTACAAGACCCACCTCTGACAAATGTGCAAGTCACTTAATCATTCAGCACTTTAGGCTGAATGGTTGTAAGTTTATAAGTTACAGAGAAGATACTAATACCCGAATTGGTCAAGAGAGTTTCCTCACTTTGGAGTTCTTCTTTATAATAAAATCGTTAGTCGTGTCCCTATTCCTATGACAGTTCCTTAAAACAACAACAGCAAAGGCCACTGGACATATTTGACAGAACATCTGAAGTAGTAAGAAATGAAGGTATCCCAGTGTTTGCACATTTGTTTAAGCTAGAGGGAGAAACTGAACACAGGCCATTATTCATTTGATAGGTTGCAAGCCAGGGAATATGGATGGCTAGCATTCCATGTTATTGAGCATCATTTATATAGTAGTACTTCTTATAAGATTATCATCAATACTTGTTCTTTAAAATAGCCACAGGCTTCAGAAAGTGCTAGTTTATTGTGTTAAGATAATTGGTGATATACAGGTCCATGTTATATCATACCTGGTTGTTTGTTTTTTTCCTTCATTAAATAGGCTACAGCCCAAATGGAAGAACGACTTCAGGAAATTATCACCAGCTATTCTCCTGATAACGTTCTCCCCCTGGCAGATGGAGTGCTCAGTTTCACCCACCACCAGATCATTGAACTGGCTCGAGATTGCTTGGATAAATCCCACCAGGGCCTCATCACCTCACGATACTTCCTCGAATTACAGCACAAATTAGATAAGTTGCTACAGGAGGTATGAACCGTGCATTGTACAGAGATAATTATCTTTTGCTGAAAAATTGTATGAGAACATTTGCTTAAAAGTTGTTGTGAGGAAGTAGTTGAGTTTGCTGTCAGGGGGGAAAAAATAGACGGTAAAGTGCTATAAATTCATACTGGTTGTTGTTTAACATAATTAAAAAGTTAATGCAGTAACCTTTACGGAAACCTCAGGGCCCAACAATGTAGGACTCCAGGATAAGTAGATTGTGAAGGATTTAGAAACAGGCATTTTTCCCCTGGTCCGCAAGTTATAAATTGCTTGTGTATATGTGCATGCCTTTATGAAGCTATCTAGAACTAATATCTGAAAAGGGTAAATGGAAAACTACCAGCTTCTTCCAGGCCATATGCCCTGTTAATTAACCTGCATGGTGTTGGGTAGCAAATGGCAAACCTTAAATTTTCACTAGTGTCAGCTCTTTTAAAAAAAAAAAAAAAACAACATCCCATTTCCAGAATGATAGATAAAGAGACAACTTCTCTGGGCCTAACATTTGCATACAATAACTCTTCATGACAGCCATGGGAGTGTATATGAGGAGGTGGAAAGGGGGATAGTGGGTGGAGGTAGCCGACTGAATGGACTAAATCAATAATAGAATTCCTCTAACTAATTGAAACAGATCAACCACAAATAAAACTGATAATCAATTAAATAAAATGTATTTTGTCTAAATGTATTATGGGAGACTGTGGCCCAGTTCTGCTGTCACTGAAGGTTGTATCCTTAGTACATAAATATGTAAATAAGCACAATAAATAACTCCATCAAAACTGATTCTTAGGGGAAATTTTAGTGAGGGAATATGTGTGCTAGGCCACATGTCAGCTCACTACTAAAGTATGCTTAACTTAACAGCAAGCAATAATCTAATCCTGGTGCAGTTTTTAATTGAAAGGACTAGTGGAAATCATAGCAAAGAGCATCCATGTAAATGATTTTTGATTCCCCAAGGGGCAATTAGGATTTCTTAAATATCAAACCTCTTGTCAGGAGGTATAAGTCAAGGCCAAAAAAGCTGCCAATAAACCCTGTGGCTGAGGCTTCCTTTAATTCCATTGCTCCTTTTCATAATGACCCCATTGTTCCCTGCCTGGTCCAGTGTTTCCCATTTCAGTCTAAGTATTTCTTTGTTGAACATGAGTACTTGATCCTACTCATCCTATGAAAAAAGAGTGATCGGAATCCTTCCTACCTCTCAGAACATATAAATCTCTCTCTGTCTCTCTGTCTCTCTCTGTGTCTGTCTTTCTGTCTCTCTCCCTCATCCAGTCATGAACAGATTGTGTTCAGTTTTCCTTCATCAAAGTAGAGCTATAGTCAAATTACTACATGTTTTCTACTAGCCAGTAAACATTAAATGCCTTCTATGTGCTAGGCCAGTGATGGCAAACCTATGACATGTGTGTCAGCACTGACACGTAGCCATTTTCAATGACATGCGGCTGCATATAGAAAAGTATGGGGCCACAGGCCGAGGACGAAACATTTGCTGTAGTGTAATGTAGACACTCTGTATACTATAGTTGACAATTCTAACTATATTAATTTACCTTTTTTGATTTATTAAATACAGTTATGTATTACAATTATACATTTTTGTTATTTAAACTCTAAATATCGTGAAATTATGTTTTTTTTTTCTCAAAGTGACACACCAGCTGAGTTATGCTTGTTTTTTTGGTGAATTTTCACACACCAAGCTCAAAAGTTTGCCCATCTCTGTGCTAGGCACTGCGTTAAGCCCTGGAGGATACAAAGAAAGACAAAAGACACCCCTGACCTTGGACTCACTATTGTATGGGGGAGACAATATACAAATGATGTACAAATGACCTATTGACAAAATGAAGATCATTAACCAAAACTGGTCTGAAAGGGGGCCAGGAAAGGCCTCTGTAGAAGATGGGATTTAATCTGGGACTTTGCAGAGGAATCCAGGGAGGCTGAGATGAGATGAGGAGAGAGAGCTTTCCAGATATGAGGGACAGTCAGAAAAAGTAGCCCAGAGTCCAGAGCTGTGTTCTTGTGTGAGGAATAGCAAAGGACCCAGTGTCATTGGATCAGAATACACAGGAAGAGACCATGAAAGGGAGTCACTGGAGTTTACTGAGTGAGGATGGGGAGTATGACAGTATCAGCCCACACATTGGGAAGATCACTTTAATAGCTGGGTGGCCTTCCCCAAGATGGGATTGGAGAAGAGAAGGAGACAAATGCTTAATATGTTTCAGAGGTAGCATTGACAGACCAGTAAGAATAGATTGAATATAGGTGAGCAGTTAAGGATCATATCTCGTTTTTGATTCTGGGTAACTAGGATTGTGGTGGTGACCATGATAATAATTGGGAAGTTTGGAATGGAGAAGCATTTGGAGGATGATAATGAGTTCCCTTTTGGACATGATGAGTTTAAGAAATCTATAAGGCATTTGGTTAGAGACATCCAACAAGCAATTGGAGAGATAGGACTGGAGGTTAGCAGACAGATTAGGGCTGCAGAAGTCGGTTTAGGAATCATCAACATCAGAACAATAATAATTGAATCCATGGGATCTAATTAGATCACCAAGTGAAATAATATAGAGGGAGAAGAGAAGCACAGAACTCTGACGTATGCTCACAGTTAAAGGCATGACCTGGATGAAGATCCAACAAAGGAAAGTGAGATGGAGTGATCAGTTAGGTAGAAGGAGAACCAGTGTCCTGAAAGCCTGGAGAGGAGAATATCAAGTGGGAGAGAGTGACCAGTAGTGTCAAAGACTATAGAAACTATAGAGAGAGGGATAAGGACTGAGAAAAGACTCCTAGATTTGGCAGTTAAGAGATTGTTAGTAACTTTGGAGAAAGCAATTTGGGGTGAATATTGAGACTGGAAGCCAGATTATAGGGAAATAAAACAAAAGTGAGTGGAAAGGAAGTGGGTGCAGCTATTATTGATGACCTTCTCAAAAACCTTAGCCACAAAAGTAGAAATATAGGAGAAGAGCAAAGAAGTCAATTAGGTAAAGGTTTTTTGAGAATGGGAGAGACATAGGTATATTTGTAAGTAATAAGGGAGCAGCCATTAGACAGGCAGAGATTGAAATGTGAAGTGGGGGAGAGATAGGGGAAAAACTCTGCTGGAGAAAACGGAATGGAATATGATCACTAGTGCATATAGAAAACTTTGCTTTGGCAAGTATAAGGCCTGCTTTATCATGTGATACAGGGGTGAAAGAGAAGATATAGATTGATCTGGGTGATATCAGATGAGGAGGAGATAGAAAGGGGACCTCAGCTTATGGCTTTGGTTTTGCTCAGTAAAATATGTGGCAAGGTTCTCGATTGAGATGATGGGAGAAGGGGAAAGCTATAGGAGGTTTGAGGAGGGATGAAAAGGTTTGGAGGATACTCTGTGGTGAATAGGCTAGAGGTGATTGGGGAGGTATAAAAGGATTGCCTTGCAACTGTGAAGATCTAGTTGAATTATGTAACAAATTCATAGTGGAAAAAGCACAGTTTCATGATTTCTCCTATTTTGTTCAGCAGCTTATGTGTGCCAGTGATTGCAGGGAAATTCCCTGGAATTCCACCCCCCCACACACCCAATTATTTCAGTTTATCCTAGACCTGCTAGCCAGTTTCATGGATGACTTTCTTTTTCAAGTGGGTTAAGTCTGGAATGTTCTGAGTTGACATCATAATGGATGATGACCAAATTATATTTATTGGTTTATAGCAAGATTATATTTCACTATATGTGAAGAGAGAAATTTATACTTACAGCATGAAAACCATTCCTTAGCAATAAGAGTATCTTTTGTGTTTCATTGTAAACTCCTTAAATATATTGATAATTTCATTTTTGTGATGGCATCCTTAGCGCCCAGCCTAGCATCTAGTTAGTTGTTTAATAAATTTTCATTGATTGATTGATTGATTTCTTATAGTGCCCCATGTGAACAGATAAACATTTCTATTCATCATTTTACTTTTCAGTATCTAAATTATTCAACATCTAAAATGCTCTTCAGAACCACATTTACCATAGATATCAAGGGATGAGCTTGTTTGAAAAAATACAAAAACAAATCACCAGGCTGACAAAGGTGTCCTCCCCAGAGCTACAATGTGGGGAAATGGGTTTGGTTTTCTTAGAATACACTGATTGTTCATTCCCAGCTGTGATAGACATTCAATGGTTTCCTATAGCCACTTAAAACCTCTTGCTATCTTTTGCATAACTCGGGAAAGTGTCCTTCTGGGCTTTGAACAGCCTGATTTAGCTGAAGCTTTTTTAAAGTTCTGAGGTTGAGGTCAATTCAAATTGAATACTTTTTGGATGTCTCAGTCCTTTTGCTTAGGTGTGTTTCTGAACAGAAGATATAAACTACTCTCACATCTGGGACACAATTTTATTTTGACTAGGGCTTAAAATAGAAACATGTTTATGGTGTCAATTAGTGTTTTCATTTAGTAGAACATTGCTGACAACCAAAATAAAATATTTCTCTTCCCAATTATAGTTTTCTTTTAAACTGAATTTTTTTAATCACAGCTGTTGTCATTTCTTTTCTCTTTTGTAATTGTAAAATTAGTAGATAAAATTTTCTTTGAATATTAATTTCTGTCTTTTTATTTTATATGGTAATGCTTGGAAGCTGAAAAGGAAATTATTATGTATTTTTGTAGTTTTATGATAGTTTTTCCATAATTTAAGCAACTTAATGAGATAACCTTTTTCCCTACTTCAGAATTTACCTTGTCCCTTGCAAAGTCGTTCTGAAAGCTATTAATATTTTGTTCAGTTTTTCATGTTGTTCTTAGATACATAAAATAATGATAGTATTATATTAGATAAAAACCTCATTAAGCAATTTCTTTGTCAATATAAAATGAAAAGGAATTTTTAAAAATATCCGAATGAGGAGATGATGATTATCTTTGAGAAGAAAGAAAAAACACACATGACTTCTTGGTATTCATTACATCTCACAAAACCTTGTCCTTGTTGAAGATAAAAAGTTAGAAATTTTAAGTGTAATTTAAATCCTTATAAAAGTATCTCTCAGTGGAGAAAGGGGAAAGATGGAGAGAATTTGAAACTCAAAGTTTTACAAAATGAATGTAAAAAATTATTTTTACATGTAATTAGGGAAAAATAAATATTAAAAAAGGAAATTTTTAAAAACAGAAGAAAAAAGACATCTCCTAGAGATGAAGAGTTTTAGAAAAGTTAAATAATATAGACTTTTAGAGAAAATTGAGGGAAAATAGAAAGTTTACTTTTTTCTCTGCTATATGTGGCAGTTTACAAAAATTGACTGCATATTAAGACATAAAAACCTTCCAAACAAATATATAAAAGCAGAAATATTAAATGTATCATTTCTAAACACCACAATAAAAAATATATTCAGTAAAGGGCTGTGGAAGCATAGATTAAAAATTAATCATAATTAAATGATCTAATCTTAAAGAATGAATAAGTTAAAGTTATTTCCCGTGTTTCCCTCTGTATGTATTTCTTTTCAACATACTTAGTTTTCCCATTACTCACCAAGTATCTATTTCCTTTTCTATGTTTGCTTCATACTTTGTGCTTTTTAATACATAGAATTTCACAAACATTTGTTAAACTCTTCCATACACAAAGCCTACATCCGATATAAGTATATATTCTAGATAAATTATTTGTGCCCTCCCCTCAAGGAGTTTACCATCTAATTTGGAGACATCCACATGCACACGAATCTTTATAGTACAAGGGAGAATGTGATCCATACCTATTAGAAGTCCAGCCAGAGAGCTAAGGGAAATTTCAGGAAGGAAAGAGAAACTTGTGCAGAAGCACTTGAGGGAGATACCTAAAAGAGGGAAGGATTTCAACAAGTTATTATAGAACAGCATGTCCATTCCAGGGGCATGGCAGATGGCATGAGGAAAACTGTAGTGGATAGACTGAAAACATAGAGCTGAAAATAATTCAATTTGGCTTAACTGTAAAGGAGAATGGTTAAATAGTTAGTCTTGGACTGGCTTATGAAGAGTCTTAAAAATGATGGTGATGAGTCTGTACTTTATAAGGTAAACAGTGGAAAGATACTGAAAATTTTGGGGTAGAGCATTCACATGATCACATTAGGAAGATTAACCAAGCAACAGTGTGAAAATTAGATGGAGAAGGGAGAGAATAGAGAAAGAAATACCATTTAGAAATATTTTAAAGCCACCATCTCCCTAAAAAGAAAAAAAAAGCCATTATGGAGGTCCAGCTAAAAGGTAAAATAAGGAGATTCTTACTAGAGTACTTACAGTGGAAGTGGCAAAGACAGTATTGGATGTAAGAGTTATTTACTAGGTAGACTTGATAGATCTTGGCAACTGATTAGAATGTGGTGAGTTATGAATAAAGGAGGACAAGAAATGAAAGATGACTCTGAGGTTATGAGCCTAGGTATCAGGTAGGACCTTAGAAATAGAGGAGGTGGAAAAACAGTGTAAATAGAAAAAGAAGAATTTTGTGTGGTGTTTGATAGGGTAAAAGCAGGAGTGGGGTAACGATTATCAGTTACATTTTAGACATTTTGAATTTGAGTTAAATAGAAAATCCAGATGGTACCATACAAAAGGTAGTTAAAAATGCAGAAATATAGGTCTCCAGGCATGAAGCTATCAGCTACCAGTGCAGTTATGGCAGCAAACTAGCCAAGAGAGTGAGTTTCACTTACATAGAGAGAAATCACTGGGAAAAAAAAAAGAATGGTGAAACACTTAGCACAGTCTCTGGCACACAGTAAACACTATATAAATGTTACCTATTGTTATATTTTAAGAGATTGAGGAATAAGGATGAAGAAGGATGAAGTGGAAAACAGAGTTAACAACAACAACAATAATAGCTTGCCTCTTTATAACACCTTAAAGCTTGCAGAGCACTTTACAAATTTTATCTTGTTTTATTCTCACAACAATCCTGGGAAGTATTTGCTATTTTTATCCCCATTTTACATAGGAGGAAACTGAAAGAGTTTAACTTGCCTAGGATCACATAGCTAGTAAATATATAAGCTAAGTTTAGACTATTCTTTCCAGAAATTTGACTGTTAAAGAAATGAGACTGACAAGATAGTGGATTAAAAAAGGGGTAGTGGGGGGATCTCAGCATTTGAAAATAGGTTTTATAGAATAAGGGAAACTAGAGTATATTTGTGAACTGAGTTGAAGATATAATTAGAGAGGGAGAAATTGAAAATGAGAGAGAGTGTGGGAGGTGGTTAGCATATGGTCAAAGACACTGAAAAGGATGAGCCCTTCACACAGTAGCTGGTGTATCCTCAGCACCTAAAGAGCCCTTGTTAGCTATCTGAAAAGATTCTATCCGACACAATAGTTGTGTCTTGGATCATTCATTCATCCATCCTGGATCTGGTCTTTGCTCTTTGCAAAGAAACTTTCTCCTTATTCTTCAGTGACTTTCCTATAAAATATAGTCACCACAATAATTGCACCAATACACATTTCCTTTGCTTCTTGATCTCTTGATTTAGTCAGCCATAGCAGAGGAAAAACTTTCATACATTATAGTTAATGAGTATACTCCACTGATGCTCATAGCAACCTGAAATTAATCGTGCAGATAGTTTAGGGTCAGAAGCCAGCCTCCGAAAGTTTGACCTAGCTTTTAAAAAAAAGTCCCTTAGGAAAAGTAGAGCCTTCTTTTTGCTTGTACTTACAAAACTGGACTTTTGATTCTTTATATTGTGTGATTTTTCAAAATGTACTTACTAAGTTTCACATGATAATAATTAAAGCTTTAGAGCCAGATGGGATTGTTGAAGCCATCTACTGCTCTTACCCTCTGATTTTACAGATGAGGAAGTAAAGCCCAGAGAAGGTTAAATGACTTGCCTAAAATTATACAGAGAATAAATAGTAAAGCAGAAGTTTGAGCTTGGGTTCTCTGGGTCTAAATCCAACATACACTTTCCACTTTACCTTTTTGCCCCTCATGTCTAGGTAAAAAGAAAGGGGAAAACATAAAAATGAAAAAGCCCATTTGTTATAGTTATTTAATATTATAGTATTGAATATTACAGTATTGAATGAGTCCAGATACCCCAAAATTCAAATACAATATATGTAGATCATGAATGAATAAGAGGGAGTGCATTCTGTATGCATGCACGCATTCATTAAACAAACTTATTTTTGCCTTTTTAATTAAATTTTTAAAAATAAATGAAAATGGCTTTCTTTCCTTTCCACTTACCTTCTCACTATCTCTCTCCAGTGAGAAAGAAAAACAAAACCCCGTACAAGCATGTAGAGTCAAGCAAAGCAAATTCCTTTGTTGGCCATGTTTTTAAAAAAATCTCAATCTGACATTTAAGTGTTTACTCTGCATAAGATGGTTGAAGAATATTTGCCAAATGATACCTTCTGTAATAGGGGGAGGGAGTTTGCTGGGTATTTTAATGTAACAAACAAATAAAGAATTTAAATTTAGGGGGAAAAAAAGTGTTAAGCTCTGCGCCAAGGCCAAGGATGCAAATGCTGAAAGAGCCCCTACCCTAGATACCTATCCTGTGAGTTAGGGCGAAATACAAAATTTAGATAAGACATGGCTTCTTTTCTCATGGACCTCACAGCCTGTCTCGTAGAACAATGTTTAGTGACCCTCAAACCCCTTAGGGATTCTTGATGATGGTCCTGGGATTTCATGCTAAAAATTCCTTAGTGATACCACAAGGAGTAAATAATTGCCCCATTCTGTATGTACCCATACATATACCAAAATCTGATTATTGTTCAGTGATCTGACCCATTTTAATGTAAAAAACCAGAGCTCCAGATAGAGACATTAAAGGTGCCATCGTCATGCCCTGTTATAATAAATAATAATATCTTTTTTCACCAATCTGACTAAAGCCAATCAGACAGATGATCCATTTCACCTAAAAAATCAGATGGTAAAAGTTTCTGCAGTTAAGGTTCAGCATTTTGTTTTCCACAAAATGAACTTGGCTACAGCTCTAGAAACTTTTTGCAGCATTGGCTAGTTAATGCCATCTTCACATGCATATGTGTGCACAGGAATATGGCATCCTCTAGACATCAGCTCACCACTCTAAGTAATTACTTTTTCCTCCTGTATTTGAAAAAGAATCACATGCAATGTTGGTGTTCATTGTCCTATGATTTACATGCTTTTTAACATTTAACGTGGCCATTTTGCATCATTACTCGTTTTTCTTGCCCTTTCTCAGGCTCACGACCGTTCAGAAAGTGGAGAGTTGGCATTTATTAAACAACTGGTTCGCAAGATTCTAATAGTCATTGCCCGCCCTGCACGCTTATTGGAATGCCTGGTAAGTGGTTAAGGCACATGGCTATGTTTCTTATTAACTCTTGAAGAGGCAGTGCTGAAAAGAAACTTAGATTTGCTTCAGCCCAAAGTCTCTGTGTTAAGATTTAAGAGCTACTGAAAGCCATGCAATGTTTTGCATCTCAGATTTCAAGTTTATTTGGAACCGATCAGAATGTATGAACTGACTTTTGAGGAAGACCACTTGGTTCATGGAATGCTAATAGATTGGCTACAGCCTACCCAGGACAAATCTGAGAGATAGTCATGAGATAGTCATCTTTAGAGTTGGTTCCTCCAGATTGGTTTCTGCCAGCTCTTTCTCTAGCTCATGACCCACTTGGTACTCAAATAAGATAGCAGGAAGGCATGAGAGAGGCTGGGCCAGAATACTACAGATGAGTATAAGCAGTAAGCAACTTTATTCTACTTGGAAAAACAATATAGAAGCTACAGCAATATCCAGGCCCAAAGCAGGGATACCGTCAAGGACTCATTCTGTTTAGCAATATTTCAGCAACTTGCCTTTAGCTAGAGATAGTTTTTCCCCCTCTTATATAGTTTTTTTACTTATATATATTCATAGTTTTCTTCACTATTTGTGTGAAACAAAATTACCAACAAATGTGAATTATTAGTACATGTAGCTTTTAAAAATAAACTAGGATTTTAAACAAACCTGCAAACAAAGATATAACTTGGTTTCACCAGCTAATACTAATAATTTTGATACAAGACACTTTTCAGAGTGTCTTTTTGCTTTGATTTTTTTCAGCTTATAACCATTTGGTGAGTTAGCCAAAGAAGGGGACGAGTACTCCAGGAAAAACCTAATTAACCCTTTCAGAAAAATATGCAGGAGCCCATTTAACCTAGTAGACATCTAGGTGTCATTGTAGATAGAGTGCTGGGCCTGGAGACAGAAAGATTTAAGTTCAAATCCAGCCTCAATTGTAAAATGGGGATGATTACCACATTACTTTACCTCCCAGGGTTGTTGTGAGGATCAAATGAGATCATTTTTGTAATATGCTTAATACAGAGTAGGTGCTTATTCTCTCTTCCACTTCTTCCTTAACTGACGGGAAGAAGCAAATGTACTTTTAACCTTTGGTTTGGGTGAGGATCTCTACAGGTGGCCCTGACCTCTGGGTCAAGTGGTTTCAATCAAAGGCCAAAAGCAAGTGAACTTAAAAAAAAAGACAAAGAAGAAACACAGAAGCCCCAACCACAGCTGGGAGTTCCCTGCTGCTTTACAGAGAAGCAGAGTCTAACTGAGAAGAGGGAGTCAGGAGAGAACAAACTGCTGAACTCTTAACTGCAGCCTCTCAACTTTAGAACAGCTTTGAAGTATCTAATATTGCTATCTTTACTACGTAAGGTCCACTTTGAGTCACAGGATCCATTTTTGGATGATCCTGGGAATGTGTCCAGCAGTGCACTCACACATCATGTTCCTCAGCCTCAGGCCTGCCACATTGATAACTGCATGGGCAAACGACATGGGCAATTTGGATTTGGTGTTTATTGATTTAATGATTTACCCTTAAAAAAACTTTCTTGAGGATATTTCAGGTGAAATATTGATGTTCTAAATGAACTATTTCTAAAGCTTTCTAAAATGCCAATATGTTAAAAAAAACAACTAGGAAATAAAATTAAATGTCAAATTTGCTTAAACTGCAAAAAATAAAAACAAAACCCTATTATGTAGTCACGTTATAATCTAATAGATTGATACTACACCTAGGGAAATAATATATAAAATTATTTAAATGTATAGAAATTCAGGATCTGTTTGAAAGTAACTTGGAAGTATTTAGGAAGATCATGTGTCATATTTTCCTCAACTGAATCTCATTTTGTCTATGCACTAGTTGACAAAGTAGGTGTTTCAAGATTTCTCCTAATTTTGTTTTATAACAACAATAATCCTAATAATTTGGGGAAACATAAGGAAACATTTTTTGTCTATTTGCTGATATCTCAGGTCCTATTAAGATCAAGTCTTATAGGAGAAAAGGCCTTTTAGGGTCCTGGCTTTTATAACTCTTTCAAAGAAATATAAGCTTTAGACTACTTCACTGTGGGACAATGAGCTGGATTTAGCTTTGTAATGAACAATTTTAACTTTTTAAAAATCAGGAGATTTGGAAGTAAATACAATAATTTATAAGCCAAAGGAAATTGGGAAGGAGGGTTATCTATAGATTGTATACATACTGAATAAACATAAGACTTTAAGAACTTCAACCAAGATCTGAAATAACAGTAAATGTTTTTAGTTCTTTGATACCTATGAGTTTCACCTAAACCAGAACTCGTCAAATATGTGTGCTATTCAATAATCCCACAAAATGTTGGCTAAAAGGAGCTTCACTTTTTGGAGGAAAGGAAATGGGATAAAAATGGTAGAGTAGAAGTCTTGAAGTCTCAGACTTTGCACTCTGACTGCTTCTTGTGAGTCATGTTTACAATAGTACAGTTCCATTCTGTTTGTATACATCAGTTTCTTTATATACAAAATGAAGAGATTGACTCAGTTGTCATGATGTATAGTATGCTGGGCACAGAGGAAGAAAGCTCAACTGAGAACCTGAAATTGGGTTCAAGTTTTACCTTTTCAAAGAAACTCTTCAAAGAAAGTTCAACTCTTTCAAAGAAACATAAGCTTTAGACTACTTCACTGTGGGACAATGAGCTGGATTTAGCTTTGTAATGAACAATTTTAACTTTTTAAAAATCAGGAGATTTGAAAGTAAATACAATGATTTATAAGCCAAAGGAAATTGGGAAGGAGAGTTATCTATAGATTGTATACATACTGAATAAACATAAGACTTTAGGGACTTCGATCAAGAACTGAGTTTGAGTCCTGCAGTCCTTAATCTGTATGCCCCAGGATCATCTCTTAAGCTCTCTAAAATGAGGGAATTGGACCCAGTTGCCCTTCTAGTCTAAACCTACAATCCTGTGAACCTAGAGTTTCAACCAGCTTAAACATAATGCAATTCTATTTTTCCTCAACTAGGAATTTGATCCGGAAGAATTCTACTACCTCTTGGAAGCAGCTGAAGGCCATGCAAAGGAAGGGCAGGGTATTAAAACAGACATTCCTAGATATATTATCAGCCAACTGGGACTGAATAAGGATCCTTTAGAAGGTAAATGTCTCTTATTGAACTCTCAGGGCTTGGCGGGTGAGATGAGAAGGAGGAAAGGGTGACTCTCAGGGATGCTTTCTTTATTTTGGAGGATATTGCTCTGCAAGATTTTATTACCTCCTGACTAATTCTTTGAAACCATCAGCTCATTTGTAAAGGACTATTCTCTACCTCTAACTCCCACTCATAAACCAAATTAAGCCTCCCCATTTCATGCTTACCCAGAAAGTAGTCTCATTATATTTATAACTATCTCTAATTTATGGTGTACTGCACAGATCTGGGCGGTCCTATTGTCCCTCCAGGCTTGGCGACTTCAGAGAAGCATTGAACTTCTTAATATGCACAGGCAATGCATGTGAATTTAGGAGATTTAAATAAGAAATGAAATGTGCATGTATGTTTATTAAGCCAGTAACAGGATACTTCATATACATTCCACACTTCTTCATTTGACCTATGAAAGGAGCATTATTATTTCTCCCAAAGTGCTCAGCATATATGCTTACAAAGAAAATATTTTTCTGACTGGCTGCTTTCCATTGGTTCCTTTTGAAGCTATTTTGTGTTTTCTTTCAGAAATAAATAAAGCAAATTAGTAAACTTTTATTGCAAATAATGTAATAAACATTTTGAAATAATTCTTGGGGTAGAACTTGCCTTGAGATTCCATTGCTATAAGCAACTCGGGGGCAGCTGGGTAGCTCAGTGGATTGAGAGCCAGGCCTAGAGACGGGAGGTCCTAGGTTCAAATCTGGCCTCAGACACTTCCCAGCTGTGTGACCCTGGGCAAGTCACTTGACCCCCATTGCCCACCCTTACCACTCTTCCACCTAGGAGCCAATACACAGAAGTTAAGGGTTAAAGAAAAAAAAGAAACATCAGCTATAAGCAACTCCAGGAGAGGAAGTTCCCCCTACCAATGGATATCATCTCTTTGTTTGGCAACTTCTAGTCATAGAGAGTAGGCCAGCTAGGCGGCATAGTATATATACAGAGTCAGGCCTGGAGTCAGGAAGACTTCAATTAACATCAGGCCTCAGACACTTAGTAGGTGTGTGATCTCTTAACTCCTGTTTGCCTCATTATCTTCATCTGGCAAATGAGCTGAAGAAGGAAATGGCAATCTATTCCAGTGTGTTTGCCAATAAAACCCCAAATGAGGTTATGAAGAGTCTGAAATGACTGAACAAAACTTTAAAAAAAATCATAGAAAGTAGCCAGAAGCATGAGAGATTAAGTGACTTGCCAAAGGTCACAAAGCCAGTGTATATCAGTGGCAGAACATGAAACCAGACCTTCCTGACTCAAGTAACATAGTCTCTCTTATGTAAGAAATACTATGCAGTATTTCCAGACTGGGTCACTGTATCTGAAAAATGTAGTTTAGTACAATACCAAAAAAAAAAAAAAGTCAATTTAGGAAAAATAAAAAAATGTTTGTGCTTCACTGAGAACCTAAAATTGGGTTCAAGTTTTACCTTTTCAACCAGCTGGATTTTGTTCTTAGTTTACCCACCTATAAAATGAGGTTGAATCAGATTATCACTCAGTCCCTTTCAGCCCTATGATTCTATGATTCTTTCATGATCTCTTTTTCTAAAGAAATAGGGAAATACCACTACTATGATGAATTAACTTAATCAAACTTAAATATAGCTTCAAAAGGATTTGTATTTCTTTTACATAAAAAAAAGTAGTTGCATTTCCATTATTAGGTCATTCAGTTTCTATCATAGAACTAAAAACTGCAGTTTGGCTATTTTTTAAAACTACAGTTAGTAAACTACTGTTTTAAAACTTCCTTAATTTTTCATTACATAGTTTGATCTCATCAATGAAAACACTCAGAAGGTTTTGTGTTGGCTAGAGAGGTCCAGGAAACAAGAGAGAATTCTTTCATTCAAAATCATCTTCTTGGTTCATTAGACTGAATTTGCAAACAGTGTTTATCTTGCTAAATTGTTTGAAATGGTGGTAAATGTTGGCACAAAGATTTTTCCCATCCAAAGGCAGGGAGCCCACACTATAGACCCGTCTCTCCTATTTCCTCCTGCTTTGTTTGCTGTTATGGTCATAGTATCTTTTCTTCCAGTGAAATGATGCATGCATTACTGAGAGATAATGCCAGATAAATTTATACTGTACTGAAAGCAATACCACAACAGATTCATCACTTATCAGAGACTGGTGACTGCATTTCTGAAAAGTTCCCTGGGGAGAAATTTTTTCCCCATGGCTTTTAAATTACCATCTTTACCTTTTTGTATCATGAGTCTTCAGAAATGGTTTAAATCAATGAAATAAAAAGGGCAGATGTTTAATGGTATTTAGATGAGTTTTAAAAATCTCTTCAGGCATTACAAAATGATGCCTTAGCTCCCTGCTTCAAAAGCTGACTCTCGGTTCCATTCCATTACTACCCACTGCTTATAAATAATATGTATTTCCCAGATAATAGTTATTTAGCAAAAATTCTATTTAAAACAGAACCATTTTTTAATTTGTTTCTTTTTTATGAAAATAATTGGAGTGGGGGAGCTGTCAAAGTATATTATAGTGACTCTTCACGCCACTGGAGTTTAAGGTCATGTCAGCAATTGCATTATAAACCTTCTTCTTCACAGGTTTATTCCTGGAAGGTAAATGTCACATAGACTGAACCTTAGTCCTGGGGCTAGCAATTTGAGGAGCTACTTGTCTGTCTTCCTGAGCCTGTTTTCATTTTGAATAAAGCTAGTGTTGGATTTCTTTGGACATCTGTAATTTATTTTTTTTATCAAAGAGAGGTTATCATTTTCTAGCCTCTTTACTCCTGATTTCAATTTGAGAAATTTTCTTTTAAGCCAGCTGTGTTATTATTTAAAATATGACTGCCAAAGTGCAGTTTCTAAACTTTTATCACCTCTGACCATGCTTGTATCACCATTTTTTCAATAACTGTCCATAAGTTATTACTATAGTATAAACAAGAATCTAAATTGATTGTAATGAAGTCATTTAGGAGGGCCATCAAATAAATAATAGCTGTACTTTACCCATTCTTTAGGAGTTCATCTAACCACATCCATTTGAGAGCAACTCTATAGACATACACACTAGGGAACTATTCATACTGTTAGATGCTATTAGACAGCACTGGGGAGGAACCAGGAAGTAGTTGCCTAAGCCTACCATTTCTCCCTGGCTCGTGCTTATTCTGGAAATTCACTTGTGTATAAAATGGAAAAATTACAGTTACTTCAGAGTCAGAGTTTAGTTAAATTTTAACTTAAATCACATAAAGTCACCATTTTATAATCACTTCAGCACAGTTTTCCAGTTATCTCTAAAGATGTAGGAGTTACTTTTGAAGCATCTGTTAGTACGTTACATTTCAAACAGTCTAAGAACTATTGTTAATTAAGCACAATTTTTATAAAACACATTCTTGAAAAGTGACATAACATTAAAAAATGAGCCACTGTAAGTTTGTCATTGACTAACACCTTAAACTTATGTAAGGTGTCAATGGAAGGCTCATTGGTTGGGTAGTCTGGTGGTCTTGGTTATAGTCCTGGCTCTGTGATATCTTAATTGTGACATTGGGCAAGCCAGTGAACTTTTCTGAACCTCAATTTCCTCAATTGTAAGAATACAAGAACATGTTCCAAAGTGATATAATGAAGATTGAACCAAAGGAACTTGGGGAGAAAATGTCAATAGTAATATTTTCCATTAAAAATACGATACAATCCTTTAAAGATACAAACTTGGGTATCAAAAATGTTTCACTCATTTTTCAATAATTTTTTTCCTATTGTGTTGCATATTTTCCCTCAACCTCTTCTCTTTCATGTCCTCAGACTCTTCCCCCCATACCACCAGAGAGGTGGTTCTATCAGTGTAAATTACCCAAATTGACATGTTCCTAAAATAGTTCAAAAGACCCTCTACTAGATGTTATCTAAACTCCCTCATCACTCTGACAGATTCTGTGAATTTCTTCATTCAGAACAAAGGGATACCAGGCTCCTGTCTTTAGGATATGGCATTTGAAATGGGACAAATGTCGGGAATCCACTGAACCTAACTGAAACAGCTTATGGAGAGCCATTTGTTGAAATTTCAGTATGAATGATTATACCTCAGAAATTGACTACAAATATGGGCTCTATTGTTTTTGTCGATTGTCTAGGTTTGATAAAGTGATGGAAGAAATGTTAATAATGCAGAATAAACTTTAAAACTGTTTCATGCATGCAATATTTTTCTCCTGAGAGAGCTAGTTGTTAAATATATACCAGTACAATGCTGGGTATGTGGCATGCTCTCTTTTAACCTGGCTTATATGTTTCCTTGGTGCTAAGTGTATGTTATTTTGCCTGTTGAGGTCATTTTGGCTATGCGTGCAAGGATGGTTATTTTCTAAGGGACATTCAGACAGATGGCCCAGGGATGCAGTAAATACACTCTCTAGGAGAAAGTAAGAAGACTTGCCACTTCTTAAACATCAGATATATATATATATATATATATATATATATATATATATGGAGAGAGAGAGAGAGAGAGAGAGAGAGAGAGAGAGAGAGAGAGAGTAAGAGTGAGTGTGTGTGTGTGTCTTTGATGTCAATCCTCTTCCAAGTTCCTAATAATGTTTTAAGCCACAGAATCTTTATAGTACTCTTTAGAACCTAGACATACTAGCACCAAGAGGTGGGCTTGGATCTTCCTGAAGCGAAATAATCATGGAAACTCACTCGGAAGAAAAGGTTGAAAGAAGATTCATAAACTACAAAGAACAAGGGTTCTCCTTTTGTAGCATTTACGAATTACAATTTTTACTTTTTTCTGTTGTGTAAGAAACACAAAAAACCCTTTTTTGTCTTGTGTAAGAAAAAGAATATTTCTTTCAGATTTTTGCCTAGTGCTTCTGCCTTTTTACAACTTTTGATATGCCTGATCTAATATTTCTTTTCTTTTTTCCCCTTTAGAAATGGCACAGCTAGGGAGCTATGATAGTGGGACAGCTGAAACACCAGAAACTGATGAATCAGTGAGTGTAAGTATTATCCTTTGGCAAAGACTGCTGCTTTTGTAAATACTAAACACCTAAATATTTTGTGTTAAATGCATTATGCTCCACACTATTTCTTTCTACTCTTTGCTAGGTTTATAAAAAACTGGTTTTCAAAAAATTGATATAATGGTAAATTTATCTTAAGGTATATTGTCCATGGTCATTTCCATGCCACAATGAAGTATCAGGATAAAAAATCAGTGTAGGTAAAAGTTGTGTTTTGAAAAACTTAACCCTCATTTCCAAGCAATTTCATCTCACAAAATAATAGGAAAACAGTGAAGGCAAAAACAAACATTTGGAAAACTTGGTGTGAGACAGAATGTCCCTAGGAGGATAACAAATAAAAGTGAATTAAAACAGATGTCCAAAATTCTAGAATAATCTAGAGTCAGGTCAGTGAGAATAGAACCACCATATTTGGATTTTAATACAGTAAACAATCAAGAAAATGAACCTGGAGAGAGCAGGTTCTGAGAATCTGAGAATCAACAAAATTTTAGAGGGACTCAAATTAATCTTTAAAATTGCCAAGCCTAGCGTCAGAAACATCTGGGTTCAAATTTGACTTCAGACACTTCCTATTTTGTGTGATCCTGGGCAAGTCACTTAACCTCTGCCTAGTCCTTGCCCTTCTATCCTAAAGTTGATACTAGGACAAGAAGGTAAGGATTGTAAAGTAAAATATCTAAAAAAAAAATGATTCACCGAAAAGTGAGGGGAAAACAGATCGATAATAAAAAAAGGTGATGGAAAAGATATCAGCAAAGCTAACCTATATACCTATGTTGTCATCACTGACCCATCTTGTTTTCAGCTCTACAAAGTACCTCATGTATATAAGTTCACAACAACCCTCCAAGTTAAGAACCATAGGCAATATTATCTACATTTAAAAGATAAGGACACTGAGATTTTGGAGAGGGTAAGTGACTTGGCTATGGTTAGACAACTAGTAAATGTCAAAAGCAGGATTCAAGTCTAGATCTCTCTCCAGGTTTCAAGTACAACATGTTCTACTGTATTATCAGGGATATCTGATGATAATTAAGAGAACAGAACAGGATTTCTTTATATGATTCTTTGCAGAAATCC
Organism: Gracilinanus agilis; assembly: GCF_016433145.1. Lineage (NCBI taxonomy): Eukaryota > Metazoa > Chordata > Mammalia > Didelphimorphia > Didelphidae > Gracilinanus > Gracilinanus agilis. Next base: position 348,905,585 of record NC_058130.1, on the reverse strand, counting down.
CTTTCTTCATGATCAAATAATTTACCAAGAGGTTTAAGAAATAAATCTCCCTGCTTTTTATGTTTTGTTAGTTACAAAAATTCTATTTGAGTTGATAGAGTAAAATACAACCAAAAAACCCTACAACCAAAAGAGAGAGATGACAGCTGGGAGACTCAAAAGCATGTGTTAAGATCATGCAAGATTTCTTGGTAGATATAACTTCAGAAGTAACTGTTAAATTATGGAATGGAAAGTTACTCATTACTTAGAGACATATACTTGTCAAAGATGTTAATTACTGTCATGAAGGATATCCTATGCATAAGTTCACACAGAAGAATTTTTCCAAGACGGTGAGATTTTCCTGATACCCTTGTTCCCATGGCATTGTGCTGATGGGCATAGGCTGAGGCTATGTAGCATTCTCACTGGGAACCATGACCACTCAAAAGAGATTGGCCCAGTGATCTTCACAAGGGACAGGAAGAGGGATTGTACCTGAGATTTCACTGATAGAGGAAACTCTTAGGTAAGGGAATTCACTCTACCAATTGGTGTTCTTTTCAAATTATAGTCTCACAACCTTTCCAGGTAGCACAGTGGATAGAGAGCCAGGCCTAAAGTTGAGAGGACCTGGGTTCGAATCTGGCCTTAGATATTTCTTACCTTTGTGATTGTGGATAAGGCACTCAACCCTGATCACCTAGCCCTTGCCACTCTTCTGTCTTAGAATTGATACAAATATAGAAAGTAAGAATTTAAAACATTTTTTTCCTAGAACAATGAGAGGATGTATGACTTGTCCAGGGTTACATAATCAGTATATGTTAAATCTAGGTCTTCTTGGTTTCAAGGCTAATTTTCTAACCCCTGTCCTATGTTGCCTTTCATTGAAACATTTCATAAAAAACACATACTGTATATATCAATGATTCCCAAAGTGGGCGCCACTGCCCCCTGGTGGATGCTGCAGTGATCCAGGGGTGTAGTGATGGCCACAGGTACATTTATCTTTCCTATTAATTGCTATTAAAATTTTAAAAAATTAATTTCCAGGGAGCTAAGTAATATTTTTTTCTGAAAAGGGGTGGTAGGCCAAAAAAGTTTGGGAACTATTGCTCTAGATTATTGCACAAGCTTTGCACAGCCAGCTCATCAAGTTAGTATAATGTTACATAAGTTTTGGGTAGGCACTGCAGATGGATAATGAACTGAGTCCAGAAATGAATAGAAAGTAAAGAACAGGAAGAGTGGCTTTTGGGAAATTGCACAATACCTTAAATGATCCCAGAGTTACTCCCATGTTACCAAAACATTCTTTTAACAAATTTGACATATTCTCTCATAGTTGATATATGGTTTAGTCTCATTTCACATGTCAGAGTTTAACAACTCAGAACCGCAGATACCCAAGAGTAAAGGAAAGCTACATGGTAGGTAGGCATAAGAAAGCAACTGTATATTGCTACCTGTAACTCGCATGTAAGAAGTAATATAAAAGAAATCGTTTTTGTCATATGTGACCAGAAATAGAAGTTCTCTTTAACTAATAATAGTTCTCGTTAACAAGAGAAAGGAATAATGGATAAATGGTTTAAAGCAGTGATGGGCAAACTTTTTAAAGAGGGGGCCAAAGGAAAGGAAATGCTCATCTGTCAGTCTGTTTCTAAGGCAACTCTTTGGAGTTGCTCACTGTAGTCGTCAGATTAGGAATAATGTCTAGCAGCTGGATAGAACATTTCAGGGGGCCACATCTGGCCCGCGGGCTGGGTAGTTTGCCCATCACTGGTTTAAAGTGTTGCCCTAGCACACACGAACATCTAATCCTGAAGAAGGCACTCTAAGAGAATTATTTGGTAGAGTCCCCTGTTAGTCATTCAATCTGCAAGCATACTTTGTGTCAGGCTCTGTGCTAGATAAAAGTAATTCAAAGACAGAAATGAAGCAGTCCTTGACCTCAAGGAACTTACAGACTATTGAGGAAAGGCTTATAGAAATACAAAAGTTTATCTACATAAATAAAAGTGAATATAAGGTGAAGGGTGGCAGCAAAGGTAGCTAGCAGAGAACAGGTCAGACCAGATCAGGAAAGGCTTCAAGTAGAATCTTCTGTGATAGATTTATGGAAGGACACGAATGAGCATTACATGGAATGAGAAAGCCAAGGTGAGTTAAGTTTTGCTCAAGTGAAAATTTGCCCCTTCACTGATATGGTCATGAGTCGGTCAGTGAAGAAGTTTGAATCTTTTGTGTTATTTTGTATTAGCAGTCATTGAGAGGAGGAATTGGACCCTGTAGTTGATCCTTTATCCATCCCACTAGTTAGAAACCATTGAACAAGCTGAGTGATTGGATCATTTCTGGAGGTAGTCTTTGAGCTGTTCTGTTACCCCATCTGTCCTTAAGAAAAAGACTTATTGGGGAAGAAGGGAAATTCAGAACTGGTTCAACTTGTTTTTTTCCTTCATTATTTTGAAAACCCAGAGATGTCTCTTGGATTATATAATAATACATACATATGCACAGTTTCTAAAACTTATACGAAAAAGTTTTTTGGAAAGGATACCATTTCTGTACTGATTAAAATGTATAGGTAATATAGTGAGTCCTCTTCAAGGTATAATAAAATAACTATAATAAAATAATGTAGACTTTATATCAATGGTCGGCAACCTTTTTGGCCGTGAGAGCCATAAACACTTGCTGAAGTAGGAGGATGGAGGCAGAAGGCGCTGGAATATGGGGCTGAAGGGACCTCTGGGGCACATCCTGGGGCTCTTCCTGGACTGGCTGGTCGGTAGGTGGAGCCAGATATGGCTGGAGAGCCATACATTGCCGACCCCTGCTTTATATAAACACCAAAAGTCATTTTTAATCCTTCCTGTTTCTATAGTAAATCTGAATGCAAAGGCAAAAAAAAGAAAAAAGTATGACTCCTAGTTATGGTAGTTGCCACCAGAACTGGACGAGGTTAAATTTTACTGAAGTTGCCATGTTAATTAAGAAGTAGAGTCCTTAATTGACTTTGATTTTAATGTCGAACAGCTCATTTGGCCACAGTAAAGTTAAAAAAAAAAAAGAATACATAAAGGAAGCCTTGTTATACTTACAAAGGTTACATCACCATTGCCTTTCCCATTTAATAGTTATACAATGGGTCGGATAATTGTTGTCTTCCCATTTCACTCAAAGAAACTGGGGCCAAATTTTGTGCCTTGGTCTAAGGTAGAAAAACTCACTTCTAAATGGTATATGCATTCTCTGGGCCACATTCTTTATTCTATCTTAAAATTGGAAGCAGGTCTAATTGTTCTGAAGTTTTGATCTCAAATACTTACAAAGGGCTTCCTGTGGATGAACTTAAACCTGATTTCTGTCTGGGAGATTGTTATGGAATTCTCAGAAAGCTTGATGCTTTTCTCTTCCAACATTTGAATGAAAAATGAGGCAGTGTAATAAGCAGAGGAAAGTATGAACTATTTAAAAGCCATCATCCTGAAGTTTAGCATTCTTGCTCTGCCAGATTGATTTCAAAGGCTATTTCATAGATACCTTTTGAAAAAGTACTCAACTCAGCATATTCAACAACTGAGCTCAGAATAATAGTATTCTCTTACTCAGCTGGCTATTAAATCACATTGTGTCAGAATATTTGTTAACTTTAATTTCTTATTTTCAAGAGCTCTAATACTTCGCTGAAACTTAGAAGAAAACCTCGGGAAAGTGATTTTGAAACAATTAAATTGATTAGCAATGGAGCTTATGGGTGAGTAATTCAAGATAATCTTCTTGCTGTACTTTAATGTAATAGAATTATTTCTTCTCCATAAATTCTTTTACCAAACTGGTGTCACCTTAGAATGGCTTTTTAAAATGTTTTCTTTGTTGACTTATCTTTCACTGGAGATTTGTCTTGTGAGGTAAAATAAACCCTTTTTTCTTTCCAATAAATTAATAAATATAAATTTAAAAGTTGCCTCTTCAGTTTTTAAAGTTCCTTATAAAATCTCCCCTCTTTTCTGCCTACCCCTAAACTATAAAATAAAGATTGGATAATTAAGGAGTACCTAAATTTTTTTTTGGTCAGCTCTTTCCAGCAGTGATGTCTTCTCTGATAAATGCACCATACTGTATTCAGCATTACAACATTAAGATTATCCCATTTACTCTCTATCTATACCCTTCCCCCAGACACCAAAGGAAGATTAGTGCTCAAATAAGAGTATTCAATGACATTTTTGAATAATTTACCAATAAATTTATCTTATGTCCTCTTTTCAGATAATTTAATTTAGTCTTCATTTCCCTCTGGATTTTTTTGCATCTAAGTTACAAGCTAAAACACTCATAATTGTGTTCTTTTTTGATATGTTTTTGTTTTGTGGGAAGACCAGGTCCCTCTATCTCTTATTGTCTGGAAGTGCAACAGCCACTTGTTTCACTTCAATTCAGTAAACATTTATTATGTGCCAAGCACTGTACTAAGCCCTGGACATAAAAAAAGAGGCAAAATGATAGCCCCTGCCCTCAAGAATCTTACAGACTAATGGAAGGATAACATACAAAAAAATATACAAAGCAAGCTAAGGACAGGATAAATAGGAAATAATTAACCAGAGGAAAAGCATTGGAATAAACAGTGGTTGGGGAAGGCTTCTTTTGGAGGTAGGATTTTAGCTAGAATTTAAGTAATCACTACTGGTCAGCATGGAAGCTTTGACCTGTTCTTTTCAGGTCTGGGCTCATTCACTCATCCTTAGACAGTCTGGTAGCCCTCCCCTCCCAGAGGCTCACACTGTTGGTGTCAGATGTGGTACAGATACCCAAAAGATTTTACTTCTCCACAGCTCAGAACTCTCAGCCTTGCCAAGCATTAGCAATTATAGGCACACATCACCACATCTGCTCTTGGCTTTTTTTTTTTTGGTAGGAATTTGCACACTTTTACTTCCTTTGGTCATGATATTAATCATTATGAGTTAGTAAGAAAGAACCGGAAAAGATATTGCATCAGTGATACCTTATTGCTGTCAAAGAACACCAGGATAATTAACCAGTAATCCTACTTCCATCTGCAGATAGAAAGCAGTAAACTATTCCATAGGCATTTATAGCAGCTTATTATGTATATAAGCCAATGAAATAAAAATTATTGTTGCTGTGCTATGAGGGCTAGTTTCCCTTAGTTTTTTTTCTTCTTCAATATTTTCCACTTCATTAATTTGGTGAAGTAACTTAAATATTTGTGAGTTCTTCCTGTGCTTCACTGATTTATCTTCAGGAATATGTCAAAGGACATGTTTTGTAATGTCGCTTGTAAATGCTTTCTGATGGTATATTATTGGAGTATTATATTTCCTTCAAAAATCTAATTGAAGGTTTTATACCTAATGAAGTTTTGGAAATGCCTTTCTGGAGAGTAATTTTTTTTTTCTTGGTTTGGGTTTAATGCTGTTGCTTTGAGTATTTCTTCCTTTGTTAGTGAGTTAGAAAGCTGAGCACATTCAACGTAATAAAACTCTGAGCTTGAGCATAACTAAATTGTATTTGATATGGGATTCTGGGAAAGATGAGATACAAATAGTGGTTTTATGAAAGTTTCAGTACCTATCTTAGCAGCACTTGGTGTTATAATTGGTTGAGTAAACTCATTTGTAGTACAATTAAACAACTGTATAGTAGATGAGGTATATCCGACTTTGGGGAATGGTTGGGAATATACAAGAAGTTAAACAAGCTGTGAATCAGTAAACACCCAGGATGTGGGCCAAGTCATTAATGGTTCCACAAGCTGTCTCTTTTAGCCTTTACCATCCAGCCAAAACTTTTTTTTCCTTTGGCTCCTCTCAAATTAAATTTCTCATTATATTTCCAGCAGATTTCCTCTACATTTTAATTATTTTAAATTTGAAGTTGGAATGAAGCTACACCCGTTGGACCACCCACTCAAGATGCTGTTTACATGCTTATGTGAACCAGCCGAATGAATAGTTGGTTCACTTTATGGGTGGATGAACTCTCACTGTTGTGGTTTTCCTAGGCAGTTGTACATGAGTGTTGTGTAACAGTGTCTATCCGTGAGGATGATTGACATCAAAACACATTCAGAGACTTTCCAGAATAGTATCACTTTGGGAATTAGTGGCCTTAGGAGTGAAATGCTTTGTTCTGAAAGGCTAACTACACTTGGACTAAAACATGTGCACTGGTTTTCTCAACTTTGCACTTACTTAACAATTAACATAGGAAAATTAGGTCTTTAATTTGCAGAGCTGCAGATTATTTAGCATTTGTTGATATTGATTTAACATTTGTTGATATGATGATATTCTTTTTGATGATATGATGATATTCTAAGCGTCTCTTGTTTATGTTTTAAAACCAGATTGGCTTTTAGTCATAACTTAACTCTTCACTAAGGCTGTTAATTTCTTACTTCTTAAACTGGGCAGTCCTACTTGGATTTTGTCATTTCTACTTAAAATCCTTTACAGACACAGGGGAAAATTATTTAAGGAAAAAAATAATAAAAGCTGTATTTTTCACTGTTCCTTCTCCCCTCACACAAACACAGAAATGGATTTGAAGATGGACAAATCCAAGTGTTTTGTCTATGTAATGAAATCTTAGAAAATATTGGCAGGTTATATATAAACTAGAGGTAACTGTGGCTTAGTGGTTAAGAGCACTGGGCCAGGAGTTAGTAATATCTAAGTTCAAATCCACCTCAGACACTTCCTAGCTGTGTGACCCTGGGCAAGTTACTTTACCTCTCATTGCCTGGCAAAAGGATCCACTAGAGATGGGAATGGCAAACCACTCCAGTATCCCTGCCAAGAAAACCCCCAAGGTTAGCTTTGGTCCATGGGGACACAAAGAGTTGAATACAGCTAAATGACTGAACAACAAAAATATATAACCTGAATGAACTAAGAACCAGAAAACCTGGGTTCCAACCTACCTCTCCCATTGTTACTGTGATCATGAGTAGATCACTTTATACTTTGGGGCTTTTGTTTTCCTCATTTGTAAAATAAAGAGTTGGACTAAATGTTTTATAATATTCCTTTCAGCTCTAATTTTCTGTGGTTCTGTGTGGGCTTCAATTCTTAAATGCTAACTAACTAACACTAACCTATAGTGTCTCTTTTCCCCCAGGCTTTTCCTTATTAGTACTCACATGCTCTTGGTCTCACATCCCCAGACTCACAGAGAGTCCTATAATCCTTGCAACTTTGCACAAAGTTCTGTATGTAGATTTTCACATTCCTAATATTATTGGTACATTCTGTTCTAGGCCCTATCATTCCTTCTGTTGTTGGCTTCATGGTACAGCAGATAGAATACTGGACTTGGAAAGTTGGAAGACATGAATTCAAACTCTGCCTTGGGCACCTACTGGTTGTGTGATAAAAGGCAAATTTCTTAGCCCCACCCCCAGTGCCCCAGTTTTCCCTATCTATGAAATAAGGATACAAAGACTTGCACTCACTTGCCTCACAGGGTTGTGAAGAAATCTCTTCCCAAAACTCTAAAGTGCTATGTAACTATGACTGTCTCTGTCTCTCTTCCCCCACCCTTTCCATCTCTGCCTTTCTCTCTTCTTAGAGCTTCTGTGTGTCTCTCTCTCTGACTCTCTGTGTCTGTTTCTGCTTGTGCCTCTGTGTATCTCTGACTCTTTCTATCTCTGTCTGTCTCTGATGGTGCCTCTCTGTTTCTCTATCTGACTGTCTCTGTGTCTCTCTCTTTTTGTGCCTTCACCACTGTGGGGAACTCCCTATTGTGGAAATACTCTGCACTGATAAAGATCATCAACCTATGTGTAATAGTTTGTCTTAAGAGTGTCATCTGAAGCTCTGAGAGGGCAAGTCACCATAGAGAGTCACTGGGGGTACTGCAGGACTTGCTTATGGGCTTTGAACCCAGATTTTCTTATCTCCACTTGACAATAGTTTGAGAATGGTAAACTTCTTTACAAATATAAGTTGATTTTGGAGGACTGGTTACCAAAGATTTAGGTTTGAATCTCAGATCTGCCACTTACAATCTCTATGACCCCAGGCAAGTCTCTTCATTTTCTCGAGCCTCAGTTTCCTCTGCAAAATGAATGGATTAGACTACATTGCCTTTGAAGTCCCTTCCAATTTTAAATCTGTGATCCTAAGTACATTTCCAAGGAAGTGTTATAATCTCTCTCATTACTTATTTCTTATCAGGCTGAATCTGATTTCACTGCTTTAAACTAATTTGGGGCCTTATGGATGGTGTTTATGGGAGAGAGAGCAGTAACTACAATGTTGAGAACCTGTCCCAAAGCAAATTGACTTTGGTGATTGCGAAATTTCAAAAATAAAAAATTTAAAGCCAAACAAAATAATGAAACCTCTTTTAGTCTTCTTTGACCTTTGTATCTCAGCGTATTCATGGAGTTAAATTTATTTGATGAAAGCTTTTTGTTATTGTTCCCCTAAAACTTATTATTCTCAGACTATTCTGGTAAGAAAAAATACAAAAGTTGCCCCTCTAATTTGAGAACTAAAAAAAAATAGGAATATATATATATATATATATGTATATAGAGAGAATTTCTTACATGGTATGAAAATAGAAGAAGGGAAGCCTGGATTGGAATTAGGATAAAAATGCACTCAAGGGATATCTCTCCTTTATTCATGCTTAACATTATGCATGCTCCACTTTTTTCTTCTCTTCTGCAATCTCCATCAAACATATTACTAAACCCTTTACATGATGAACTTCAAATATTCACTGGTAACAACTGCATGGTCTACATAATATCAGACTTTTGCAGGTCTAAATGGGATATCCAGACTATGGCATTTTTGAAATTAATGGTAGCACAACCAATTCATTCTCAAAAAAACCATTTCTTGAGATATTTAGCATACTGCTTTTCAGTATAACAACTTCATAAATTCATTTTTCAATTTTTCCCTTTATTGAGTAAACTTAATTGCTGATTCTAAAGAAAACACAATTAAAAAACCAACCCTCTTTATGACATTTGAACAATATGCATTTGAAGGGTGAAAGGGGAGGCCAAGTTAATTTCTCCACCCATCTGTGCTTATTTCTCACAACTGAGTAGGTATGAACAAAGCTTTCTCTGAGAGAAAGTAGAAGGAGGGGAAAAGAAAATGGAATATACATAGATGAGATTTTAGTAGAAAGAAAAGAAATCAAGGAAGAGGAGGGAAAATTCTGGAAAGGTCTAAAAGAAAACCTTTATCCAGAAGATAGAGAGAGGAAATGACTAAATGTGTAAGGGAAAATGAAGACTAATTCAGTAGAAGAGAGCATTAAAAAATGAAATCCCCCCCTCCTTGCTTGAATGAAAAATAAAGGTATCTGTGCTTGTTAGGGGAATTAAAGACTTTGGATTAAATTATGATTGGGCTTACTGGAAACCCTAAGAATGTTTTACCCTAACACTATATCTAGAGTGTACAGAGTATGTTCATATTGAAGTTAGGCCGTCTTTGGTCATCATTGTATTTTTCTAGACAGTAAGCATGATTAGGACATAGTTAGAATTCCCAAGAAAGCACACCACTGGAATATTTCTAGGGAATGCAGTCTCACATGGTATTTTTGGGGAGTGTACATGTGTGTGTATGGGGGGAGGAGGTAGTATAGATTGAAAATGATTGTATTTTTTCAGCTGTCAGTGGATGCTTAGTTATCCCTGCCCCCAGTTAACCAGTTAAATGATGACCAATGTACTCTTTTCCCATCCCTAAAATTCTCCCTTGTTCTCAGTAGCTTGATAATCAGAGACTAGGGGTGGCCTCTGGGAAAGAATTCTCACTACTCTCAGTTGTAGTCCCGAGGTTACTATTTACTCCAGCCCTTCTCCACTCAAATGATTTGTCCATAGGAAAACAAGTGCTGCTAACATTTTGGTGGGTGTAATAAAGCAGTGCCCTGATTCATGAATGTACATGGCCCAAGTGCAGATTCAACATTGGGAGGAAAAATATGAGATTAATCACCTTTCCCAAGGCCTAGAGGTTGGGCAATGCATTTCTTATGGAAGTAAGAATGGGTGTGTTAACAAGGAAATTAGAAGGTTCACTATGGGATATTCTCCCTTATGACCATATTGCCACTACCCCCACTCCCAGCATACTTCTCATTTATCTCTCATAGGATGAAAATTGCATGATATCCTCAGCGAGGTTTCCCAGGACTGAAATGACTCCCTAGTTATAAACCAGACACTTTCAGAAGCTGTAGCATTTCTTTCAGATCATAAGGGTACCATTTAGTAAATTACTACTTTAGTCAATCAAGGAATAATGCCTAACTTAGAGCCATGGAGCTAGTGAGTTAGGCACTAGATAGAACCAGCTCATGATATGTAACGTTAACCATCCTAGCTCTGCTAAATTATGTATCAGATTTTTTTTTCATTGTGAAAAAGCTGAACATCGCTTTGTTAGTTATTGGAAAATTCCTCTACCTGGGGACTGTCCATTCACTACCTAGGGCAATGAAGATGGATTTGATGTCTTACTGTGTGACCTATGAACTTTATTGAAGGAAAACCTAAAATCAATTCTAGCTAAAAGAATTTTGCTGACTTTGGGGTGTTTTTTTTTAATCTGGCTATGTTCTCATGTGCTGAATCTTGACCTAAATAAGAAATTTGAAGCTGCATTCAAAAATTGGGATGAAGGAATGGGTGACTGCAATTTAATGCATACCAGAAACACACTCCTCACTAAGTTTCTCCTATTTTTCTGAAAACACCCCAACTTCTATGCTTCCTTTTAGAGCTGTTTATTTTGTGCGGCATAAAGAATCCAGGCAGAGGTTTGCCATGAAGAAGATTAATAAACAGAACCTCATTCTCCGGAACCAGATTCAGCAGGCCTTTGTGGAACGTGATATCCTGACGTTTGCGGAAAATCCATTTGTGGTCAGCATGTACTGTTCCTTTGAAACAAGACGCCACTTGTGCATGGTCATGGAATATGTGGAAGGTAACCCTTGTTACTGCATAGGAAAATATAATCAGACCAGAAAATTCCACTTGTCATTTTTATGTGATGGAAGCATTCTGTGTTTATGTCATTCATCATTCATATCCAGTTGGGAGCTGATGCCCAGCAATGATGGCTTTATTCCCAGTCATTAAATTCTGATAATTGCCAGTAAAATGTCTGGTCTAGAAGGGAAATTAGTGCTATTTGGGAAAAGTTTTAATAGCTTGTAATCATAACTACCTCCTCTCATGTTGGTCTTCAATTCTCAAGTTATAGATTTGGGTTTCTCTTTTGTTCCCCCTCCCATTTTTCTGTTAGTCCATGAGCAGTAGAATGAACATGAGAATTAGTGTTAAGAAAGACCCAGGTTCAAAATTGTGGTATATGTTGGTGATGAAATTGATTGTACCATAAGAAATGATGAACAGGCTGATTTCAGAAAGAGCTGGAAAGATCTACATGAACTGATGCAAAATGAAATAAGCAGAACTAGGTGAACATTGTACACAGTAACTGCAATACTGTGGAATGACAAATGTGATAGATTTAGTTATTATTGGCAATATAATGATCCAGGACAATTCTGAGAGATTTATGACAAAGAATACTATCTATCTCCTGAGAAAGTCAGAATGCTGATCAAAGCACATGATTTTTCACTTTAGTTTTTATTTGGGGATTTTGGTTTCATATGATTATTCTTTTACAAAAATGAACAATATGGAAATATGTTTTGCATGACAATACATGGATAACTCAGATCAAATTGCTTGCTAGCTCCAGAAGGGAGGAAGGAATACAATTTGGTCCATAAAACTTTGGAAAATTTATATGAAAATTTGTTATACATAATTGGTAAAATAAAATAACTTTATAAAAAAATAACTAAAAATGGATTTTAAAGAAAAAAGAAAAAGAAAGATCTAGTTCAGATTCCTCTATATGGCGTTTATTACATGGTTGACTCTGAGCAAATCACCTTCTTAGCTTCAATTTCCTCATTTATAAAATGGGAATAATAATACCTGCAGCACTAAGCTTATGGAACTGATGATAATACATAGAGGTAGGATGCCTCATAGAGATGATATTTGGAATGCTTCTTTGCTTCCCTGAAAATGCTATATACATGTCAACTGTAGCTGTTGTTAATAAATGTTACTAGATTCATTATAGTTGGTTATCAAAAAGAATGAATAAAACTAAACTTTTGATTCAGTTGTATCTTAGGATAAAAAGTAGAGATGGGAAGGGAAAATGTTTCAGGTGTTATAAGTTATCCAGGGTATGTGTTCCTTACTATAGTCTCACAAGAAGGATTTAATCCAGAGTAGCTTTTAGAATTCTTGAGAAAGTTATTCCCAGCTGTGTTATGTGGAAGGAATACAAATGGAGAATTCCTTTGGATTTAACTGAATGTGACTTCAGGAATATATTGATAAAATGTTTAAAAACCAGATCTTGGCAGAGGTGGGGGATGATGGAGGGGAAAAATTTATGTGTGATGCATTTTAAGTTTAGTTTTCATTATTAACACTTTTGCTCATCACTTTCTTAAGTCTCTACTTAGTAAAACAATAAATATCAAGCCCCGGTTTGTAACATTTGCCCAGTTGCTGTGGTGTAAATGCTTCCTCTGAAAATTGAACAATTTACTATCACGAACTAGTTGGTTCCTGTGCACCCTCCATGTGAATAAAGATCAGGAAGTTTACCCTGATCTAGGAGAATTTTTTTTAGCCTCTAATTTAAGCTTGGGAAAAGTTTGGTGATGCAGCAGATAGGGGGCTGGTCCTGGGATCAAGAAGACTCAACTTCATGAGTTCAGATCTGGTCCCAGATGCTTACTAGCTATGTATTCTTGGTTGAGTATTTCACCCTGTTTGCCTCAGTTTCCTTATCTGTCAGATGAGCTGGAGAAGGAAATGGCAAACCAGTCTAATATCTTTGCCAAGAAAACCCAAAATGGTCACAAAGATTCAGATACAACTGAAATGACTGAACAACATTTTCAGTTTCTTCTTTTAGTCCCACCTCTTCCCCCATTTTACCATCTGATACCTTCTGACAAGCATGAGAATAAGCATTTACTCCCCAAATTAGTAGAACATTCTTAATAATTCTACGATCTATTGATGCTTTGAGTTTGACAAAAGAATACTTATTGTATGCTTTAAAATAATTAGCCTCATGAGAATCTAATTAAAGGTTTATGAGAGTCGTAATTGAATCTCTCATGTGAACAGGGCTTTACAATTTACAGAACTTCATCACATGTATTCTCGCATTTGTTTGATTTTCACCACCACCCCATGACATAGGCACAGGAGGAGTCATTCTCAACCTTTTCTCAGATTTGGAAATTGAGTCCCAGATAGGTTAAAGAATTTGCACAGTCATATGCTGGCACAGCATGGGAGGCAGAATACAAGCCTGGGTTTGACTCCCTACTCAGTGATGTTTCCATTATACTATGCTGCTGCTCTCCTGAGCAGTGAGGTAGTGTCATAGTACACAGATCACACAGCCCTGGAGTCAGGAACACCTGAATTCACATCCAACCTCTGACACTTAGCAGTGGGAGGGATCCTGGGCAAGTCACTCCACCCTGTTTGCCTCTGTTTCCTCATCTGTCGAATGAGCTGGAGAAGGAAATGGCAAATCACTCCAGGATCTTTGCCAAGAAAACCCCAGATGAGGTCACAAAGAGTCAAACAAGACTGAAAAAGCTGCTCTACTCTACTAGGATTCGTAGTGCTTTTGTCCTTAGTCTACTTTCACAAACAATTTTTGAGTGCCTCTCAGAGATACAACACTGTGTGAATAGGTCTCGAGTAGAATGATGTCCTCTGGCACGCTATCAGATGACTCCTGCAACAATTTCTTGGTGTTTCGATTTTCTGTTTTAACCACACACAATGTTAGTTGAAATGTGTTCATTTAATAAATACTATGTGGCATAGGAGGTGATGGGGAGGTAGTTTTTAGAAGTTAGCATTCTAAATTGATGGCTCCATTTAGTTTGACTGATCCTACACCAGATACATCTCATTTCTTATGTTTTACAGGCGGAGACTGTGCAACCTTAATGAAAAACATGGGTCCTTTGCCGGTAGACATGGCTCGGATGTACTTTGCTGAGACAGTTCTAGCCTTGGAGTATCTGCATAATTATGGCATTGTGCACAGGGATTTGAAACCAGACAAGTATGTGCCCTGAATGGATCCAGAAACAGTTTTTACTTAAAAAAAAAAGTGGTTAGAAGAGAAATAGTAAAGTATACTTATTGTTTTGCAAGAAAATGTTTCTCACTGATGCCAATCACTTTGGCCAATTATGAATTCTCAGATAATAGGCATCTTATTCCCTGAATGGGTTATTTTTAACAGTTATAATGAATATGTTGATTTTTATAATCCTTTAAGAGCCACCATGCTTGTAATAATAGCTCGAGGGGAACACATTTGTTCAAGAAGAAATGAATATCAAGATAGGGTCAGTAGTAAAAGCTTTTTGCAAACCTTAAAATGTGAAATATCTTTTAATATGTAAATGCAGGTCATTGCCAGATGGGGAAACTTCACATATGCCAAAGATCTAAAATATGTTCTATCTAGGGAATACAAGTGGTTACACCTGGAAGTTGGAATCTCAAACAATAGTGATTCTTCCTCTGGAATTCCTTGAGTCGCCTTTTTCTTCAAAGGTTCATTCAAATGAGCTTGCTGTTTTAGTACATGAAATATACTAGTGAATTGTGACCAACTTCCCTCCCTCCCCTAAATGAATGGCACACTTTATTACAGCGGCAAAGTTTATGCCATTATTTGTCCAGAGATCTTCTGTGTTTTTAAAGCTTTATTGTAAATGACTTAAGTGTTTCCTTGTATTAGCTATCTTACTCCACACTGGACCTTAATGTGCCAGTCAATCAACAGGCATTTATTCTGAGCTAAGGCAAAGTAAAAGGGCCCCTGACCTGAGGGAGCTTGCAACACACACTTGCATATGGAAAATATATGTAAAGTAAGTACAACATAAATTAGGTAGCAAGCTAAACTCTAGCTATGAGGGAGATCAGAAGTAAACTTTGGTTTCTCTGCTATTGAGGGGAATCATACTTTTCAAATATTTAGGCACAGAAGGGTCATTTGTCAATTGGCAAAGATTTGGCATCTTCACCTTACCTAATTATACCTATTTAATCACTCACTGGCTTTTATAGTGTGGCTGCTTTTGCCTAATGTAGAAGGTGCATCATTGCCCTTCAGTTTTGACAGTCAGCAAGACCACCCAAAAATGAGACTCGACTCATCTTGGTATTTCACCTGTTCTTTTTCATTCACAGTTTGCTGGTCACATCCATGGGACATATAAAGCTTACTGATTTTGGTTTATCCAAGGTGGGACTGATGAGCATGACCACTAATCTTTATGAGGGTCACATTGAGAAGGATGCTCGAGAGTTCCTAGATAAGCAGGTAAGCTTGGTTCCTGTTCCTTCTAAAAAGAGATTGCCAAGTATAGGAATTCCCACATTCACTGGCAGAATTATAAAACAGAATAATGTAAACCATGGTTGCATCTCTGTTTAGTGATTTAGATGTCTGTTCAAAAGTTACCTTTGGTACACTGCAAATTGCTTACATTTTTCTCCTTTCCGTCCCTTCTCCCCCTTCCTCCCCCACTCCCACTGCCCACCTCCTCTATGTCCCTCCCCCAACATTATGGTCTATTAGGAAGATGAACGACCTAATTGTACGCAAGTGGGATTGTGAGAGAGACAAATGGAAAACTGTTTTTATAAGGAATTCAGGAGTCTCAGCAGAGTACTTGTGGAACTCATGATGCATTGTACAATCAAGGGTGCTAAAATCCTAGATATGGCCCATTTCCCTTTCAGCATGCCTCATTACCATTTGCCCACAATCTGTTCACTGTAAAAGTTACTTAAGGTAAACCCATCTCAACTTTCAGGCTTTCATGTAGAAAGCAAGGTGTGGATATGTTCAAGTTCTTTAAATACTCAAATAGATTTGAGGCATGCATTATTTTTTAGTTTAATATTTGCAAATTTAAATTTATTTGGGAGACTATTTAAATGTTTAATTTCATTCAAATGGGACAAAATTTAATGTTTATGATACAATTTTTCAACTTTGGACCCTAAGTAATTGATTTTCCTGATACTATTGATCTATATTCTAAGTCTTTTTTCCAGGGCCATGTGGTTTGAGCAGGTGTGCATTTCCCTGAAATAATTACTGTTCAATCTCCTTGCTAATTCTAACTTATTTTTGATATTCCAATGATTGTTAGGTCTGTGGGACACCTGAATATATTGCACCAGAAGTGATTCTGAGGCAGGGCTATGGAAAGCCAGTGGACTGGTGGGCCATGGGAATCATTCTCTATGAGTTTCTGGTTGGATGCGTGCCATTCTTTGGGGACACACCAGAAGAGCTATTTGGACAAGTCATCAGTGGTAAATATCACCAGAAATCATTTTCAAGCTCCTGCTGGGAAATAGCTATTTAATGCAAATCCAAGGGGTATCTGAGACTCTACTGTTAAAGTGTTAACCTTTAACAAAAACTTGAGCCAACAAATTAAAAGAACTGGCTTTTAGAAGCACATAACTGGCTTTCATGATATCAAGGGTAAAATTTGGATTGAAAACCAGTCTGGAAAACATTGTTGATGTGTAATTCAGAAAAAATACACAAACAATATAGCCAACGTTTATGGCAGGCCATTTTTTTACTAAAGGAATTGATTGTGGGGATTACAAATGAATTGATTGTGGGCCAGTCTTTCCATCTGTAATGGGAAAGTTGTACCAGGAAAGAAAAGGTTAATGGGGATGCTATTGTATCAAAGGGAAAATGGCTAATGATGCAATAAAGAAATTAGCAAAAATGTAATAATCTTCCTAAAACAAATGTCTACCAAATAATAAATAATGGGAAAGGGAAGGGAGCAAATTTAATTCACAGATTGTTAATGATTTCATTGGTGGTTGTTATGGTGTAATGTTATTTCTGTAACAGCTGTTCTTCTTTCATTTAAAATTCAATAACCTTTAGATCTTAACCTGCATGCTGACCCTAACTATTGTCATGCAGCTTGTGGCAAAACTAAATGATAATTAAACAGAATCTTTCAGCCCTCTACCTGCTGTTTTCATAAATTTCCCAGATGCATAGATATAGATGGCCTTCTATCTATGCCAAAAGTTTATCTGACATCTCAGTTATCATTTTCTCCCAGACCGTATTCTGGAGTGTGCTTCCTAGGTTCTGTTCTAGCAATAGGAAGAAGGAGGAGGAAAATAAACCCTGCTCTTCTGTATGTGAGGAGAAGAGTGATCCCTACACTAGTCCCTCTGTCTCTGACTTTGCAAGCCAAGCATGTTTGTAAACTTTAATGAAGTGGATTTGTGGGTTGCCTGCAGTGTATGACCCTTTTATACAATATCCTAGCTGTTTATGGATTTATAACAGTGCTGTTTTTCTGATGTGATATACCAAGGCCTGAGTGGCAAGGGGAATCAACTGTTTAATTAACACAAGCGGCAAATGCTGGCTTTGTTCTTGATGCCTTACGGCTGAGATGCATATTCATGTTTTATTTTCTAAATCAGATTTAAACTGCAGGCTGTGGAAGCTAGAGGCAGACACACACAGAAATAACTCATGTTTTTTATTGCATTTCCTTACACACGGGCACGCACACATATCTTCAGGCAAGTGCCTTTTAAGATGTAGAAAATATTACAATATTCATGACAAAATTTTAAATACTCTAATTATGATTATTTTGAATCTCACTCCTCAGTCCTGGGAATCTGCCCCCTCCTCCTTTTAAACTCCTATGCTTCTTATGTAGTTTTTACTAAATTCTTTTGTTGTTATGAGAAGAACATAAAACATGCCTTTGGGGCAGAGTTTTTTGTTAGAGTAAGCCCAGAAATTGGATATCTTTTGCTCTTAGATTTTTTTTTTCCCCAGAGAGCTGACCACCCTTGCTCCCTTAAATACTGAAATCTCCAGTAGAGTACACATCCCATCAGGATTCCGGGACAGGGACAGCCTGTTTGTATTGAGCCTTTATTTTTTCCAACACAGTAAAATCTGGGTCCCTGAGGGCTCGAAAGGTTTCTGAGAGGAAAAGAAAAGAAAAGGAAAAAATTAAGCTGGATATAATCAAAGCATATATTGTTTTATTATCATGGTGAAGGTTATCAGCAGGTTTGTAGAAAAGATGGGTACTCAGAGACAAATGCACAGTAGAAACTGAATGAAATCCTGAAAGGGCTTCCCCAGACATTTACTCCCTGCCCTGAGCCTGTCAGTGATGGTCACTGCTGCCACTGTGTCATCCATGTTGTGTTTTTTTTTTATTATTATTAATGCTCAGCTTTCTTGCAGATGAAATCAATTGGCCTGAAAAAGATGAAGCACCCCCTCCCGATGCCCAGGATCTGATTACGCTGCTTCTCCGGCAGAATCCTCTGGAGAGACTGGGAACAGGTTAGGGTACAACTTGTTTTAATTTTTGCTAATATGCAAGATATAACATCTATGGGAAACATGGTGAGGCTTTTGTTTGTGTTTTGTTTTGCATGAGAAACATCTGTTAGTCGATGTAGAACATGACGACAACTCATTATAGCAATGATGTTTAGGGATATTATGTTAGGTTATGGGACTTTTTTTTTCTTTTTGCTGAGACAAGAGAGCATTTTTCCTATGAAACAGAAGCTACTCTTGCTATAAACAAGATAAACCTAGATACCACACAGAGCTCTCCCCCTCCTGAAAAACATAAGCATTGGTAGTCACTTCAACAGGGGAGTAGAACTAACTGGTCCAGTTCAAGGCATGGCACCCTTTTCCCAAGCTCACAAGTAATCTGACCCAGCAAATTACTTCACACAGACTTTGGGTTAGGTGGTTGGTACTTGAACTAATTACTAGAAAATGAATGCCCGGGGAAGGACTATGCTATCTTATCATTGGCATTCAGCACTGTGGTTGGAGGAAGAGGATTAAAAGCACAGGCTTTTGAGGTTAAGGAGATAAAAAGAAATTAGTGAGAAGAAAGCCAGCTGACTGTTATGTTGCCAATTTTTTTTTTAATTCCAACTCTTTCTCCTCCTCTTTTGCATCTCTACTCTGAGGAGATATTGGCCAATAACATTAGCCTGTACAGCCCACAGATATCATTGTTTTGAGCTGCCATGTGTTACTTATGTTCTACCAAACCCAGAAACAAGCTCAGAAATAACTTCAGATAAGCTGATTGATGGCCAAAATTTCCAGCAGCCTTTTCTTCTTTACCATGGCCGACGCAAGGTGTCATTGATCTCTCTCTCTCCTCCCCCCTTCCATTCTTATACCTCATCCTTCCCTATCTCCTCGTGTCTCTTTTCTTTTTCCTGCCCCTGTCATTCTCCTCTTAAATAATTAAAAAAATATTGCAGAAAAAGGCACCACATAGTAGCCACACCAAATTTGTCTTATGGGCAGCATTCACTCCTTAAACTACTACCTTTGGAAGGTATTTCCCTTGCATCAACCTTTGTGATGCTGCATCTTAGGGTTCAGGGGCCTGAAGCTCACTCTGAGCTGGCCATTAAGATAACATAGAAACAGGAGCTAGCTAGGTTGCTCAATGGATTGAGAGCCTGGGTTCAAATCTGGCCTCACACACTTCTTAGTTGTATGACCCTCGGCAAACCACTTAACCCCATTGCCTAGTCCTTGCTGTTCTTCTGTCTTGGAGCCAATACATAGCATTGATTCTAAGACTGAAGGTAAGGGTTTTAAAAAAAAAAGACCTAATATTTCATCTTGTAGGAGATCCACAGCCCTGTTTCTGGGACATAGACAACTATGTCCTGATCACATAGAATAAAGATGTTTTTGCCATATATATGTGTTTTGTACCTGTGTGTGTGCCTGAGTGCCAGATGCCACCCTACCTTCTAAAATCTGCCTGTGATGGTAGAGCAGTGTTTAGATTAGATGCCAGAGAATGAATTCCTTGTTTTAGCAATTGTCTACTTCCATTTCTTCTTACTCAGAGTTGTTTTTATTATTGTTTTTCAATTTCCCCATGGTAATAATACTTGGTAGCACTTATATGGATCCCCTGGAAAAGGAAATAGCAAACTACTGCAGTGTCTCAGCCAAGAAAACCGCATAGATAGCTATGGTTCCTGGGGTCACAAAGAGTCAAACACAACTGAATGACTGCCCAAAAAAAGCATTTATTTATATGGTGCTTCCAGGTTTACAAAGCACTTTACATGTGTTCTTTCATTTGATTTCACATAATGACCCTGGCAGGGAGGTGCTGTCATTAGCTCAGTTTTACAGATGAGGAAAGTGAGTCTCAGAGAGATTAAGGATCTCACCCAAGCACCACTAATCAATATCTAAAGTAAGATTTGAATTCTGATTTTCTTCCCTCTAAATTCAAGGCTCTGAATCCTTTTCCCCCTTTACTGCCTTATGCAGTTATTAATTTCCTTTTCTGAAATGGCCTGCAGCAAGATTTCATTTAGGAGTTGTGAGAATTTACGTTGTATTAAGGCCCTGGAGTAGAAGGGCCACAGTTCCTGTATGTTATGGAGAATTAATGTGTATTACTGTGTCTAGAATCTAGGACAGAGATTCCATCCAGTTTACTGTTTTTTGCATTTTCTTTGTTCTTAGGAATCCCCAGGAATGTGTCCTTTCTAACAGAATTTGATTAATAAATGAAATAAAAGAACAAGTGTTCTTTTCCTGTGTGCATGTTCTGGGAGATATGGGGATGGAAAGGAGTGGAGAGTTTGATGGGACCACCTCTTAATTAGTTGTTTACCAATTAGAAAAGTCTTGGGATGTTCAAGGGAGGTGCTGAATAATGAGCTCCTAAAAGTCTATTTTTTAATCTGCCTGGTCAAGCTCCAGGTCTCTGGTTATTGAGAGAAGTCCATGACCTATGTCACTTTATTTGTTATGATGTTGGCCTAACCAAAACTAATGTAATCAATAAACTGATATTTCTTACCCAAAATCGGTCTTTCAAGATAATTTTGATTATAACAAGAGTCTGAAAAATAAGTGTTAATATCACACAATCATGTCTAAGAACTTGATTGCAAATAAGGGTAAGAGCCTGAAAACAATTTTTTTCAGCTGCAACTATTTGGCATAGTGGGTAAATTGTTGAATTGTGGGGTCAGGAAATCCTAGGTTCAAATCCTATTTGAGTCATTTGTTTAACTGTGTGATCCTTATCTGGAGAACTGAGTATAATAACAACACACCATTCTTTAGTCAATTTTTCTTAACTTTTTCTTTGTTGCAATGGGGAGTCCACAATGGGGATAGCCTGTCCAGAAATGGTGGTGTTATATAAAAAAACAAAAAACAAAAGTTTCAAAACCCAAAGTAACTTTCCCACCCTAATTAAACAGCTGAATTAAATATCAAGAAATTGATTTTGAGAGATATACAAATATTGGCAGTTGAAGATTATTCTACATCAGATACAAATATCAGTCTATATTCCCTTTCTCTTTCATTTTTTAAAAGAAGAAATATTTAGGCACAAATATACTTCCAAAAACAGACCTAAAAAGCTAAGCACCCCTCAAATCCAAACACTCGCAGAAATATGGACTTTCCAAGTCCTTTTCCCACACTTCAGCCGGCTGATTGGTTTGGCTTCATCAGATAGTATGATTGCCCTGGTCACCATAGCACACATTTTCTCTTCTTTATCTCCTTCACTGATACTTGGGGTCTTTTGGGGGCGTGACAGTTTGAGGATCCTGCTAATCCCTTAACAGAAGCCCAAAAGAGACATTCACAGTACCCAGCTCCAGCTTTTAGTGTTGTCAAGAAAAGCCTGCAAAACTGGCATCCCCTGTGTGTGATGGGGCCCTGTAGGGTGCTGCTTAGCGCAACCTGCTGCTAGTCCCGAAGGCTTGCCGTCCTGCTTCAGAGGGCAGCATCTTGTATTTAATGCATATTTAGCCGGCAAAATAATGCACCATGAAAATGTGTAAATGTGCATTTGCCTGAGAGACTGGAGTAGCTGAGAAAAGGGGTGTGAAGAATATAATGGATGTTTTAGAAACTTCCACAAGAAGAGAGAAAAGCCAGGGGCAAGGGAGAAATTTAATGTCACAGCACCATAAGATTTCAGTGTAATTAGGAAGTTGCAAGTTGCAGATTGACCTACTTCAACTCCGCTTTTGAACTTCTAATGTGCTATGAACACAGTCTCTTCTTTGAGCAGTGAATGTGAGATTTTTGCAGTGAAGTTTGCTGTTTCGTCATGGTCTTTAATATGGTTATTTTTACATGGCACTTAATATTATGTGGTAGTGTTTTATAACTTTAATTTTCCTCCTAATTTGTCCTTTCCTTTCATTTTGTTCTTCTCAGTGATGGAAAGAGCCAAGGACAAAGATAATTGCCTGACCTCCCATTGATCCATACACATGCCCCTAAGTCAAAGGAATATCTCAGTGGGAGAGTCCTAAGAGACCAGGTCAACTGAAAATAACAAAAAAAAAAAAAAAAAAACCCTCTCACCTTATCATCTAGGGATAATACAGGGGCTCTGGATCATGGGGAAGCTGGCTGTCCTTGGCCCACACGAAGCCCCTTGATTATTTGCCAGAGCTTTGCCGTTCAGTATATCTTAGTATTTTTTAAATGTCTTTTGGTTTTATGTCATCTTTACCTCCAAATATATTCCTCTACCCACCTCAGCCCCTGAAGCTATCACTGTTGAAACATGTTGTGTACCTCTGCCTCCTGGCTTCCTCCAAGTCCCAGCTTAAATGCTATCTTCTATAAGAGGTCTTTCCACCACCAACCCCCATACGCCACCTCTGGTGCCTTCCTTCTGAGATACCTCCCATTTACTTTGCTTGTTTCTTGTATATCCTCATGCTTTCTTGTTGTCTACCTTCCCTTTCTCCCTTATTCTTGCCTCTTTTTGTATCCCCAGTGTTAGCAAAGTGCCTGGCATACAGTAAGAGAATTACTTTCATACAATAAACACTTATTGTCTGACCAATGGTGGTGGTGGCAGAAGTGTTTCAGCAAAATTAACCAACTCTTAAACCCAGTCTGATAGTATATGTGATGTTCCTTGCCCATATCTGCAGAAAAGAAAAGAAAGTACATCTTCTCATCTCTTCTTTTGGGACAGTTTTTTATCATCATCATTCACTTTGGCTTAACTGTTGTTCTTTACATGTACATTGTTATAGTCTTATATCTTGCTTGGTTCTGCTTACTTTGTTTTATATTAGTCCCTGTAAATCTTCCCATGTTTCTCTGAATTTTTCCTCATTTTCCACAGTATGGCATTATTCCAATGCATTGACGTGCTACAGTTTGTTTAAGCCTTTCCCTAAAACTTTAAATCTCAGGGATCCATGCTGGCAAAGGACATTGCTCAAGGGAAGGTTGCCTGTAGTACAGGTCTGGTTTGAGGTGGGGAGGGAATAAGAGTCAGGCATTGAGAATGATTTCAGGTTTTGAGTAGTTAATTGACATGGTGCAAAGCACTTTGTGTAAAGGTTAATCTGGCAGCAATGTGGAGGATGTATTTGAAGGGGAAGAGAATGGATTTAGGAGTCTAGGTGAAGAGACTGTAGCAGTCATTCATGCATAAAGTGATAAAGATCCAAACTAGGTAACAGATATAGGAAGAGAGCCATGAGTTAGTTGCTACTTTTTATAGTGCCATAATAGGTTTAGTAAACGAGAGGTTCATTAGATTGTAGCTCCTTGAAGGCAGGTACTGTCTTCTTGCCTTTTTGTATTCCTGGCCTTAGCATGGTGCCTGGCATACAGTAAGCATTTAATAAATGTTTATTGATTGAAAGAAAGCCCATTTTGCCAATTCACATCAAGGTAATTAGCACACAGTTACATTGGAAATGCTTAAGTACTTCAAGAGATCTGTGATTTATTTCATCAGTGTCCCTACTCCCACTCGTACAGATTGTAACACACACACACACACACACACACACACACACACACACACACACACACACACACTAGTAGATGGTCTTCCTGAGTTGCTGTTGTCCCACAGTATGTCCTTTGGTGTCTGACCCTCTCTGAGCAAAAACAAGTTTGCTAAGGAGCAGAAGGTAGATAGAAGGGTCAATGGTTAGAACACCAGGCCTGAATTCAAATCTAGCCTATCATACGCAAGTCATGTTGCCCTTTTGGCCTCAGTTTCCTCATCAGTAAAATGAACTGGAGAAGGAAATAGCAAACCACACCAGTATCTCTGCCAAGAAAATCCTAAATGGGGTCATAAAAAGTTAGACACGACTGAAAGCTAAGATAATCAATGAGTAAAACCAGTAAATCAATGTGAATTTAGGATTGTCTCAAGAATTTCCTATTTAATGTGAACTCCATGTGATAATGTTTGATTAATTCTCAATATTGTGATGTCCACTCATTTCATGGAAACCTAGATGAGAATTCTAGGGATAAAGTTTCTTAAACTAAATTGTTTCTATGTGTGCACATACTTTTCCTCTTCCTTTTCTGAAAATTACTGCATTTTCAGAAATTTAATCTTAGCTATGATTTTGAGATGTAACAAATATTTTATGACACATACTAGAGGTGGTAGGCAGTGTAGCATGATGGAAAGGCCCCGGATTTGGAGTCGACCTAATTTCAAATCCCAGCTGTGACCTTTACTTACTTGCTTCACTGTGGTTGTCACTTGACCTCTCTATATACCTTAGTTTCTCCATGTCTAAGATGAGAAGTTGGACTCAGCACCTCTCAGGTCCTTTCTAGTCTGAAGATACAAGCCTAGGATTAGACAATGTATTGGTCTTACCCCTTTTAAACTATGACAGCTAGATTCCCTAACTCTTAGCCCTGGCATTAAACATAAATTCATCTATTTGCAACTTCTATCCATTGATCTTAGTTCTCTTTTTCTGTGTCACAACAGTACAAATCTAATCTCCGGTCTAAGTGACAACCCTTCAAATTCTTAAGGCAGTTAGCCTGTCCCTCCTGAATCTTCTCTTTTCTAGGCTAAAGATCTTTAGTTTCCCAGGATGCTATCCTGTCATCCTTTATCATTCTGGTTGCCATCCTCCAGACAGACTCTAACTCGTCAATAAATTCCCTTCTTGATATGTGGTGTCCAGAAATGAATTTGTTATTTTTGATGTGGTCTGATCAGGGCATCAGACAGAAAGACTTTCTCCTATTATCCAAAGCTGTGCCTCTCAGTGCAGCCTGAGTTTGCATCCCCTCTTTGGGGGTGCTATTTCACATAGTTGACTGCCTCTGAGCTGTCAGTCCACTAAAATACCAGTTTAACTGCAATATACTATGCCTTCCCATCTTGAACTTGTGAAATTGGTTATTTTTAACCCAAGTCTAAGACTTTATCCTTAATTTTTTTTAACAAATACCCTTACCTTCTGTCTTAGTATCAGTTCTAAGACAGACGAGTGGCAAGGGTTAGGCAATCAGGGTTAAGTGACCATGGTCACATGGCAAGGAAGTGTCTAAAGCCACATTTGAACCAAGTTTTCCCAACTCCAAGCCTGGTGCTCTATATCCACTGTGCTACCTAGCTGCCCTGTCTTTAATCCTAATTAAATGTCATTATATTCAGTTCAGCCCAATTATTCTAGACTGTCAAGATATTTTTGGATCTTCCTTCTGTCATCCAGTCTTTTAACTATGATTTGCAAAATTGATAAGCATGGATCTCTGAGGCACATGACTGGACATTGACTTCCAAATTGACAATATCCCATTATTGATTACTTTTTGGATCCAGCCATCCAAACAGTTATGAATACAACTAATTGTATTATCATCTATTCCATATCTCTCCATCCTTTCCACGATTAAAAAAAAAACCACTTTGCTAAAATGTGGGTAAACTATATAGTATTCTCTAATCTACCTATTTAGTAACTTTGTCTGAAAGGGAAATAAGATTGGTGCAGCATATCCTCATTCTTGTTAAGGTCACATAGGCCCTTTGTGTTCACTTTTTTCCCTTTGCTACATGTTCACAAACCATTTCTTTAATAATACTTCTGAGAGTTTTCCCAGGAATCAAAGTTAAACTTATTGACCCAATGATGTACAACTCTATCATTTGTTTTTTGTTTTTAAAATTTTTTCCAGATCAAATATAATTTTTAATAATCATTTTCTAACACTTTTTTGATCCATGCTCTCCCCCTCCCAACCCTCATTCCACTACAAGATGGCAGGTAATATGATAGTGGTTGTCCTTTGAAAACCAGGATATTTGTCCTCCCCTGGTCTTGTAGTACCTGTCTCATTTTCCATGATCTTTGTAACAGTGGTTTTGAACATCACATCTTCCAATTATTTTAGTACAGAAAGATTTGGGTTAAGTGAATCAAATTAATTAAGGGATGTAAGGTATTACAATAATAATAATAATGAGCAATGTAGAACCTACTATCTGCCAGGCACTGTGCCTAGTACTTAACAAATATCTCATTTAATACTTAAAACCCTAGAGCATAGATGCTATTATAATTAAACCCATTTTATTGATGAGGAAACCAAGGCAAAAAGGTGTCAAGTGGCTTATCCAGGATCATCCTACTAGTAAGTATCTGAGCCTTTATTTAACCTAAGATTTTCCTGATACCTGACCCAGCACTCTAACCACTACACTATCCTATATTGGATATCAAATCTATATTCGCTGTTCTTGTTTTCTCTTTCTAGTCCTAAGGACATCTCTTTGGCAGATAAGACATAAGAAAAAAAATAAAATTATCTACTCTTTTTTCTGGTAGAATATTTTCATTATCCTACAACAAATGGTCCTATGCCTTCCTTAGTCTTCCTTTTTTAAAACAAAAAATGAAAACAACCAAATTACCTTTTTTGTCTTGTTTGTCTCATTCTTCACTGTCTTTGCCTCATTCTGATATTTTAGCATACCTAATGCTATTATAGGATTGTGTCTCACTTTTGTATTCATCTTCTGTACCTATCTTTTAAAAATCTAAGTTGATTGTTGAATTATGTGCACCTCTATATCAGTGTCTTCAAACAACTCCCATTACTCCTCCTTGATGTAATTGTTTTCTCTTATAATTTCACAAATTCTTGAGAATTTCCCATCTATACTTGTCTAACTTCCTGTGTAAGATTTTAGTCAATGAGATCCTACCTGTCTTTCTTACAAACCCTTAGAAGTCTGTTCTTTCCAAACCTTAGTTGCAATTTACACTGTCACTAGTTTTCCTAGTTGTCATAAACTCTAGGATAATAGTCCTTTCCACCCCAAAAATGACTTCCTCTTTATCAGTGAGAATCACATAGCAGGATAGAATTCCTGTTTGATGGTTCCTACATCTTTTGAAGAATGAACTTGCCATCTAGGCAAATCAGGAAGTTATTAGATACTGTCCTTTTGAGAGGGAGGGAGGAAAAGAGAGAGAGAGAAAATTTGTTCAACACATTGCTGAGTGAATGGGCTATATTATAATGCTTCTTTGCTGAACTGTTTCACAGCTCTGCATCTATTTCCTTCTTCAGTTCAAGTGGTGTGTAAAATACTCCAATGATAAAATTGCTTCTGCTTTTCTTGCCTTTAATCTTAAACTAAATGTTCTTCATTTTGCTTCCTTTTTACAGTGTGTATATTTCTTCCCATGACTATCTCTTCTTAACTATGCAATGCTATGCCCTCTCCCTTCTAATCTATTCATATAACCAGAGCAATATTCTAATCCAAAATTTCATCCTGCCAAGTCTGTCAAATTTGCATTAGGATTTCTAGTTCTTGCTTTTTGTCTTTTCTTTGTCCATTTGTTTATAGCCTTTTGCAGCCACGGATTTTGCAACTTACTCCTTTCTTGTGTTATGTCTCCCATGAACTTCTGGATATCTAAACTACTATCCTTTTTTTTCCATATAGTATCCTACTTAGTGAAGGCACAGACAGGTGTCTCTCTCCCCTGGCCTTAGATGCTTCCTAGCTAAAAAGTCACTTAACCCCCATTACCTAATCCTTACTACTCTTTTGCCTTGGCACCAATATACTATATTGATTCTAAGACAGAAGATAAGGGTTTTAGGAAAAAAAATTAATATGACTTTTTTCACAGTTATCCTAGAAAGGCAGAAAATGCAAATATCTTCTCCAGAAGCTTAAAACTGTATCTGTAAGAGAAATAAGGTTTAACTTGTTTTTGGGAAGGTCTTAGATAGATTCCAAGAAGGACTTTGGTTGGCAAATAAGGATGAGAAACTCTGGGTTCATATTATAATAAGGAAACATTATTACGGAAACATTATTATTAAACATAAAGAATGCCCTCTCAGTGGCATGGGCAATGAGATCATTGTTTTGGTCTTCCTAGGTGACCATTTAGAGAAATCATAAGTTACATTCATCTGTACAATTTGCTGGAGGCAGAGAGATAGACTAGCTGAGCTCTGTGATTCCATTACAAATTCAAGAGCTTCTTTTTATATACTATGTACATATTTTAAATGTTTCAGGCCAAATGTACCCTTTAAAATGGCAAGTACTCTTTTTGAATCATGAACTAAATATACAGAACATTGTTTTCCCAAATTGTGCCGTTATGCTCTGTTGGCATGAAGAAGTCTACAACTTCACAAATTTGATGGAATTTAGTCTCCTGCTGTATGAGTCCATTCAACAAATTCAGCTATTTCTGACTTAAAAATTCATACTACACAAACACTAATTCCTTTCTAATTACATATGTAATCCAGTGAAAATTGCATTACCCATTTGTTGTCATTCAAAAAGAACTCATTATTGTTATCCTCATCAATGTAAGAAATATCACTGGCACAGCAAATTCCTCCTCTTTGGAATTTTTTTTCTTTGTATATATAATGATAATGTCTTTGTGGAGACAACATGCCTACTTCCTCAGGTTCACCATAATGTAGTTTTCAGAAGCTATATCATTAATCCCTGAAAAATGGGGGAAATAATGGAAAAAAAATAACAAAAGAAAAATGGTACTATTACTGTATATAACCCTCCTCTTGAAGTAATAATCAAATGTCTTCCTGACAGTTGTTTGGGAGAATTATTTCCTTTGGTCCTGGTGATAGACTGGAAATACAAGATGTCTCTGCCTCTCTCTGGCTCTGTCTCTTTTCCGTCCTTTTCCTCCCTTTCCTTCTGCTCTCTCCCGCTCTCCTTATGAATTTAGCCTCTTATCTGCCTCTAGCATTTGAGTCTCCTCATTTTCTCTTGTGCTCCCCCAGGTGGTGCCTATGAAGTAAAGCAACACCAATTTTTTCGTTCCCTGGACTGGAATAGTTTGCTGAGACAGAAGGCAGAATTCATCCCACAGCTGGAATCAGAAGATGATACAAGCTATTTTGATAGTATGTATTATCTCAAAACACAAGAGAATGGAGAAGCAGTATATTCTAATGAGAAGAACTCTAGAATTGGAGCCAGAGAACGTTGGTTCAAAACCCATTTCTTCTATTTTCTATATGTGTAAACCTTTGGTAAATCTCTTTGGATCTCCATTTCCATACTATGAAATAAGGTGTTTGGTCAGGGTGGTCTCCAAGGCTCCTCCCACTTCTCAATTGGATAAAGTCTCTAATGAATTATGGTAACTATCTTGCATAAAATGGGGTTCTAAGCAAACGTAACTGTTCTTCACCATTTTTCCACAGCTCGTTCTGAGAAGTATCACCATATGGAAACAGAAGAAGAAGATGACACCAATGATGAAGATTTTAATTTGGAAATACGGCAGTTTTCTTCATGCTCCCATAGGTTTTCAAAAGTAAGTCAAAACTGGCCTAAGATTCCTAGAAGCATACACTTGGGAAAATTTTGCAAAGACTCTATCCTACCTGCTTGCCTCCAGGAACAGTGGTGTCTAAAGTACCTGAATTGAGGGAGGACCTGTCTTGTCAGGAAAATACATATGAATGTGTATGTCTGTAGTCACATATTCATACGTATATACATACACGTACATATATGTATATGAATATAGATACAGATATTGCAGGAAAAGTAGATTTCTTCATAACCTGACCAAAGTCTCACAACACAGAGAGAAAAATCTTCCATGTGCCCATTTTTGTCTTTACTTCTGTAATTTAAGACTTGTTCTAGATGGAGCCTTGCATTTCTAAAGATAAAGGTATCCCAGTGAGTGACCATGTATAATTATGGGCTTTTCACAATCTATAAAGATAGACTGGTGACACTGAGAAAATGACCTGGCATGCTTCTTTTTGCTTTAGCTCCAGCCTTGAAACCCTTCAGTTTGCCAGTCCAAAGAGCATCCATAGCAGAATACTAGGTACTTTGGTCTCTTATCAGAAGGGGAGGCCTTGAGCTTGCAGTCTCATTTTCGAAAAATTAGCAGTTATGAAGAGTGTAAACACAAGTAATAGAAACATACTAATGTAACCATTAATTCATAGTCCTTTGGGAAGAGCATTTTGAATCTATAGCCAGAGGACCTAGGTTTGAAAATCATGTGCCTAGAAATCATTTAATCAACCCTCTTCATTTGCAAGGAGGTCATTTAAATCTCTTACAGTATGTTGTTGGTGGTATTCAGTCATTTTTCAGTTGTGTCCAATTCTTTGTGACCACATTTAGGGTTTTCTTGGCACTCTGACTGTGTATATCTTACTCAACTGTCTGGGCTTCAGTTTTCTCATCTATAAAATGAAAGAAAGGAATGGACTATATAATCTCCATGTCTTTTCAAGAACTGTAACACAGTCGATAGAGTTCTGAATTTGTAGGTAAAGGACGTGAGTTCTACTCCCTAAACAAATACATTAAAATGTGAGTTCCTTGAGCAGGGAGTAGGTATTTTTGTTTGTTTGTTTGTTTGTTTGGGGGTGGTTATCTTTCTTTGTATCCCTAGCACTTAGCATATTTCCTGGCACATAATCAGAGCTTTTAAAAATGTTTATTTATTCGATTTAACTTCTCTAGGCCTCTAAATCCTCATCTGTAATATAAGGCCTCTGAAGCGTCTTTCCACTCTGAATCTATGATCCTGTGATTCTCATCTGAAAAAGTCCTTTTTTACCACAGTAAATGAGGGGTGCCTGGGACGGAGTTGTTTCATGAAGGAGGAGAGTCTTATGTAGTTAAGAGGTATTCCAGGAGAGTAGTGATAGTTTGTAAGTGAGTGAGATCAATAGGTATGGAGAAGGATGAGCTGAAGTTTAATGGGACCTGAGAACAGTCAAGTATATCAAATGAGAGGGGACGTGGCCATTCTAGTAGAGTCCAGAGGCCAACAGTAGAACTGTCATTTGATTCAAGGGGCAATTGGGCTCTGTTTTTGAATTCTTTGGAGGCAATCAAGCTGAGGATGCCTGAGGAAAAAAAAAACATTGCAGCCATTTATCAACCGCTAGTGGGAAGAAGAGAAGCTGGAGTTATTGCATATTTACCTTTTATCTAGAGGTCTAGTGATTGGGCCTGAAGTCAGAATCCAGTTGCAAGTACTTTAGTTTCTGTGTAGCATTTAGTAGCTTCAGGTTTTTTCTGCCTCTTGCAAAATGAGCAAATATGCAGAGTGTACTTGGCTATGCTCCATTAGCTCTATACTTTCCTAAGTGTGAGTATCCCATCCATTGGTGTAAATAGTCCCCTATTCATGCCCTTCATCCTCTTTAAATCTTATCCATGATCTTTGTAAGACAGTGAGTGATGTAGTAAGAAATACACATGATATCTTGCATGTGTGTATATATATATATATATATATATATATATATATATAGAGAGAGAGAGAGAGAGAGAGAGAGAGAGAGAGA
>NC_058130.1:348860955-348873340 GCF_016433145.1 Gracilinanus agilis | reverse complement strand
TATATATATATATATATATATATATATATAGAGAGAGAGAGAGAGAGAGAGAGAGAGAGAGAGAGAGAGAACGAACAAACAGCAAAGTACAGCAGAAAGAAGGGCAGCTAGGTGGCACATATATAGGGTGTCTGACCTAGAGTTAGGGAGACTCATTTTTTGAGTTCAAATCCAGTCTCAAACACTAGCCATGTGACTTTGAGCACTTGAGCACATCACTTCACCCTATTTGCCTCAATTTCCTCATTTGTAAAATGTGCTTGAAAAGACAATAGCAAACACTCCAGTATCTTTGCCAGGAAAACCCCAAATGGGGCAATGAAGAGTCAGAGGCAACTTAAAATGACCGAACAACAATGGAAAGAATGCTGAATTTGGTCAAATTCAACCCCCATCACTGCCTGAATGATTTTGGGCAAGTAACCTCATGCTCTGGACTTCAGTTTCCTCATTTATAAAATGAGATTAGGTCAGATGGTTCCTTTCTAGCTTTAAAGCTACAGCTCTCTGGTAGAACAAGATCTTACTGTCTGTTGAATAAAAAATAGGTCACTGTCAGGTTACTCATTTATAGAAAATGGAATAAAGATACCGAGTCAGTCTTGGAGCCACATCTGGGAATGAAGGGCTTAGACCATGTCAGGAGCTTGTCAGAGCTGTCTTCCCAAATGAAGGTTTTCTCTGCTGCCTTCCCCCCCTCCTCCACCATTCAGGAGCCAACTTCTGCCCTGGCACCTCCAACCTCCACTCCACCCCAACCCCAGCCAGGGCTTTCTTACAGGAGGGCTGTAGGTTGCTCCAAGCTAATAATGTGGATCTGAGTCGAATTCTGTGTGTTGATTCAGTTTTCTTAATCTCCTTTTTTGTGACATTTGACCATTCTTATGGGAGGGTGATGGCTATCCAAAAGTAGTCTGAGATCTCTCATGATGACAAGCTTTATCTCTGTAGGGACCCCAGTGCCATAGCGTGCCAAGTTGACAGTTTGTATGTGTGATTTGTAAGCTAAACAAAAACCACTGATTTTTTATGACCAAAATATGTGCTGCCTTTTTCCTAAATCTTTGGAGCAAGTAATTTATTCTTTTCTTCACAGTCAATTCCAGTTCATTTTTCTGCTTCCCACCCCTGACTGGTGGCCATTAAATCTCTCTCTCTTTCTGATTTTCTTTTGATTGACTTTATGGTTAAGAAGTAATCTAAGATGTGCATTGATCCTCTGACCTAGAAACCCCAAAGCATCTATGGATTTTGTTTGTAGAAACAAAGTTCATACAGGGAAATGATGAGAGAAGTTGATGAATTCATAACAACAACAAAAAATAGGTTATTCATTGACCCTACACCCTCAGTAGTAAGGAGCATAAAGCATTCAGAGGGGGCTTTCTGAACATGGATTCCTTGAATTCAGATTTTAATCATCATGCCTCGTTTAAAAAAAAAAGAAAGAAAGAGTTAATGATTGCAAACTTTTCTCTCAGGTTTTTAGCAGCATAGACCGAATAACTCGGAATCCTGGAGAAGAGAAGGAAGACTCGGGGGATAAAGCAAAGAGTACAACTCTACCATCTGTGGAGACACTGAGTTGGAGTTCAGAGTATTCTGAAATGTAGGTAGAAATGCCTGTTACAATTACAACAAATGTTACAAAATTATTAGCCACTAAACCTGGCTTTTCTAACTCTCAATACCTCCTCCCAGTTCTATTATAATCTCTAGTTGTAGTGGTTGTTTTTCACCTGATTGCTTCCAAAATCAATGTTTTTTAACAGCTCTTTCTGTATTTCTTTCTTTCTTTTCCTCCCTCCCTCCCTTCTTTGCTTTCTTTCTTCCTCCTTCCTTCCCTTCTTCTCTTCTTTCCTCCCTCCCTCCCTTTTTTTTCCTTTCTTTCTTTTTTGTAATTTAAGGCAACAGTTATCCACATCAAACTCCTCTGATACTGAGAGTAACAGACATAGACTCAGTTCAGGCTTGCTTCCCAAACTGGCTATTTCAACTGAGGGAGAACAGAATGAGCCCACTGCATGTCCTCGGGAATCTAGAGAGGAGCCTGAAAAGCCAGCACTTCCTTCTGAAGAGTCTGTCCAGGATGAACCTGAGGTCACCACACCAGCGAGCACCATCAGCAGCTCTACTCTGTCCGGTAAGGAGTTTGGCATGGAAGTTTATGCCAATCCAGCATCATCAGGTTGGTTAGGAAGTGGCTTCTTGGCCTTCAGGATCTCTGGGGCTGGCCTTGGACAAAGCATTACCTTGATCACTCTCTAACAGCAGACATCTCTGGTCCCTCTGTTTCATTCTCCCCCACCTAATCATCTCCTTCACTACTCTTGTCATTGGCATAATACTGAAGCATGGTTACCTTAATCTTGAGGCACAGCTTTAATTTTCATGAGTGACATTAATTTTAATGAAAAATTAATATTAAATGTTAATTTTAAAAAGCCACTGAAGTCAGCCCTGATGGGAGTGCGTGATTGATTGTTCAGGTAGAATTTGATATGTAAATTTTTCCACAGACTCATAAGAGCCTTTAAATTAAATTCAACTCATCTTTATGGAGCACCTACTAGGTGCAAGGCTCTGTGCTAATGGCTAAAGACACAAAAACAAAACCATCCTTGCCCCACATTTTAGAGTAAGGGGTGAGGTAGGGAGGGGAGAAGTCATCAAAATGTAAAAAATAGATTCCCAATAATTTAGAAAGACAAAGTGCTAGTAACTGGCAAGGGAAGAGGATGTTGGGCACACTCTAGAAAGATCTAACATAGAAGGTACCATTTAAACTATACTTGGAAAGGATCTTAGAGCAGAAAGGGAATTTAAAGATCATTGGTCCAAGTTTCTATTTCATGTTAAATCTTTTCCACAACCACTCTGACAGATTGCCAATTGAAATAATGCTTCCAAAAACAAGAGACTCAATAAAATAGTAATTTATTCATTAAAAAAGTCTTTCTTTCCAGTTTAGGGTTTTGTAGATGATGTTAAAACTCATAGTACTTGGGGGCAGCTGGGTAGCTCAGTGGATTGAGAGCCAGGCCTAGAGATGGGAGGTCCTAGGTTCAAATCTGGCCTCAGACACTTCCCAGCTGTGTGACCCTGGGCAAGTCACTTGACCCCCATTGCCTACCCTTACCACTCTTCTGTCTTGGAACCAATACAAAGTATTGACTCTAAGACGGAAGGTAAGGGTTTTAAAAAAAAAAAAAAAAAAACTCATAGTACTTCCTAGATTCTATTCCTAAAGGTTGAGACCTTATTGCTTTCCATAAAACCATAGTCTCTGAGAATTGAAAGGGCCCTCAGGGAAAAAAAAAATTTTAAAGGTACTTACCTAGTGCAACCCCCACCACTTACTGAAAGCCCACTAAGGTATCCCCCAAATAGCCATCTAGTGGTTACTTTGGAGACTTCCACGATTGTTGTTGCTATCACCTTGGGTTCTCAGTGGACTGCAAGGTCTGGCAGTTCATCCATATTTGGGGAATTCTCAAGTGTGAGCCCAGTGATTGACTATAAATCTTTCATTTGAGAAGCAGCCTAGTCAATATTCAAAGAAATATATCACCAAGTTAAGGGCAAGGTGGTGAAATTTTCAGTCACAGAAACTAGAATGCCTTCTCTTAAAGTTAGAGAGGACTTGTGATCTATGTTATTAGGGAATACCCATATTACTAATGACTTCACAAATCAATGAAGTATCTGATTATTAAGAGAACAGTATGGCATAGCATCCACAGGGACTGGCCTACAAGCTGGGAAGATCTAGGTTTAAGTCTCTGGTACACACCAAATATAAGACTCTTAACCCAGGCAATCCTCCAAGTCAGCTTTAAGTTGCAAATTGCCAGCTTGCATGGATAGAGAGCATTCCCTGAGCAGAAGTTCTTTAGACCAATAATATCATAAGTCCTATCCCCACCCCTACTAATTTCCTTACATTAAGCCCCAAATGTGCCTTACCTTTTTCTCCCTGCCAATAACTTCTACCAATTGATTCTAGTTTGGGTTTTGGTTTATCTTTTCCTTTTGGAGTTAAGCAGAACAAATCTAATCCTTCTTCCACAAATATTTGAAGTAGCCCTCATACTTCCTACATACACACACACCTTAATCATCTTCTATGGATGCATAGTAAATTTTGTTTCCTTATTTCCTTACCTAATTTTTATGGTGTGTTTTTTTTCAGTCCCCTTAGCACATTGATTGCCCTCTTAAGACACATTCTGACTTATTAGTGTATCTTCTAAAATACGACATTGAAAACTAGACCCAGGCATTGGAATCTTTCTAAAATATTATAAACTTTCTTGTTACTTGCACGCAACATTAGTAGCTTATGTGTTAGATCAACTTGTTTGAGTGTTCTCTGTGGTGCCTAGAAGAGTGCGAATGCCTTCTAACAACAATGCAGATCAATCTTATTTCACACACACAAAAATCCAATATTTAAAAAACCAAGTGTAAAAAACCAATGCATGGAAAATGGAGAAGGGGAATTCTTTCCATTTTAGAAATAGTTTGGTTTTACCAAAACAGTTCACCCCATTTTCCTTTAAATTCTCCATTGCATTAGAATATAGTTCATTTTTCCTGGCCTCAGTCTCCTCATCTGTAAAGTTAGTGAATTGGAATAGATAGCTTCTTTCCCTTCTACCTCTAAAGCTGTGTCCTGCAATTTGGTTTTGAAATAACTAGATTCATACATAATGCTCAGTGAATTCAGTTTCTTAAGCACTTAATAAGTCCCCATTATGTGCTGGATATTTGGTGGACCAAGGAAATAAAGCCAAAAATGAAATGAGACCAGTCCTCAGGGAGCATATGGTTTTGTTTAATGAATCTACATGAAAAAGAAAGCAAACCTGGACTGGTTATTTTAGTGAAATAGTCTAATTGGCAGTTAAGTGCTACAATGGGTAGAGTACCAGGCCTGGAGTCAGGAAGGCTCCCTTTCTTGAGCTCAAAACTAGCCTCAGACACTTAACTAGCTGTGTGACTCTGGACAAGTCACTCTGCCTCATTTTCATCATCCATTAAATAAGCTGGAGAAGGAAATGGCAAACCACTCCAGTATCTTTGCTAAGAAAACCCAAATGAGGTCACAAAGAGTCAGATACAAGTGAACAATAAGAAGCCTAATTGGCCAATTCTATGTATTAATGTTATGAGTGACTCTGAGAACCTAATAACCCCTCCTTCCAAGAACCTAAAATTAATCAGTATGGTAGAATAGAAAAAGGATTGACTTTGGAGTCAGAGGACTTGGGTTCAAATTCTGCTGCTGTGTGTACTACCTATTTGACCTTGCAAAAGGAACTTCAACTAATTCATGTGAAAAATGAGATTTGAATAGATGGAATTTAAGATTCCTTATACTTTTAGACCTACGATCCCATCTTCTTCCTATCTCTTCTTCACTCTTCCTTGCCAGATATCTTCAAATACTCAGAGTTGAAATTTCCACCAACCAGGTGACAACTTAGAAATATAAGGAGTGGGTGAGGAAAGTGCCCATGTAGCTCAAGAAGGTTTTTGAATGATCATTCTCACTTTCTGACCTTATTACTAAGCCTTTTTTCTCAAATCACCCATAGGAATCCTTGCTGCTTTAGTATTTTTGCCACTTTAAAAAAGACTATATTTTTAGATTCATTTTAATTGTTTCTTAATGGGTAAGTTACTTATTACCTCTTACCCTATCAATCCCACTGAGTAGTAGGAGTCAGGGGGAGGGGAAAAGAGTCTCAGGGTTTGATTGATCACTTCCATAATTTTGAAAATGTCTATCCAGGTCCCGCCATGCATTTAGATGAATAGATTAAAACTACCTTCCTTCCCTTTGCCCCTTTCTTCCTCTCCCCCATATCCACACTAAAAATAATCAAAGACCTGAAGGGCTGCCCAGAATGAAGATGAGCTCAGCTACTCATTGCCTAGGATAATTAGGGAATCAGACGACCGTAACTGTCATAAAATTAAATTTCTTGATTTTTATATGGCTCTGCCATCTCATGCATGTTTGCACGCATGCGTACACACACACACACACACACACACACACTGTTGACATTTAGAGAACATTAAAGTGACAGTAACTACTATTAGTAGCCAAGAAAGTCAACCTCTCCTCTAGTGCTATCTAAATTAAATAGGCAAAATTGAGAGACAAAGAAAATAGAGGCAGAGAGGGAGACGGAGAAAGGGAGGGAGAGAGATAAAGAGAGAGACACATACACCCTCCTAATATTTATGTCCAAATACCCAACTAGGTATAGCATATTTGCTCTTTTTTTTCATTGCCCCATTGATTTAGAATCTGAATATGTTTGTGAAAAATGAAAGTGTATTATCATAGAGATGCCAA
The DNA here is from genome assembly GCF_016433145.1 of Gracilinanus agilis. Classification (NCBI taxonomy): domain Eukaryota; kingdom Metazoa; phylum Chordata; class Mammalia; order Didelphimorphia; family Didelphidae; genus Gracilinanus; species Gracilinanus agilis. The sequence goes on along the minus strand of NC_058130.1, from coordinate 348,866,970 downwards.
AATCCACCTGCCAATTAACAAATATAAAAGAATCCATTGCATCTGAGGTACTGGGAGTCTCTTCTTACTGACTTCTGAGATCTGATCTAATCTCAATTATAAAGGAAAAAATGCAATAACATTAGGATATTCTAATCTTAATATTTGTTCTGTTGATTAAGATGCAGTGTTAATAGGAAAAATTCTTAAATTAATATATAATGGGAATTTTGGTTTTTAAAGCTCTTGTTTGTTCTTAATTTGTTTTTTTAGTCATATTTGACCTTTGGTGACCCCATTTGGGAGTTTCTTGGAAAAGGTGCTGGAGTGGTTTTCCATTTCCTTCTCCAGACTTGCCCAGGGTCACAAAACTAGTAAATGTCTGGTACCATATTTGAACTCAGTCTTCCTGACTCTATCCACTGAGGCACCTAGCTGCCCTTATTGAAATAATAGCTACTACTGTATACATTATAAGTAAGTAGATAAAGATTGAACAAGGTACATAAAGCAATAGAGTTTGATTTAGTTATTTGCAAGTCATAAAAAGAGTTATGTTCCATAAAGTTATATTGTTTCATTGGCCCTTTAATTAAACTGGATCAAATGTAAATGCAGGAAACTTAAAGCACTACATTCATTGTGGATCAGATTATAATTCAGTTCCAGGCTCCCACCGGGTTTCCTTAGATCAGACTAAAATAAATGGGCTTCACATTAAGGAAGACCTATAGGTTAACCACACATAAAGCTTAAAAAACAAAATAAGAAAACGAGCTCAGAGTTGTTGTGTTTTGATGACATAGATATATCAAGGCAATGTTGTGCTGTTGAAAGAGAACACTGGTTAGAGTGTCAGAGGACTTGGGTACAAATCCCAACTCTGATACTTACTACACCCTCTCTGGATCTCAGTTTCCTCACCCGTAAAATGAAAGGGTTGAACTAGATGGATGGCCTGTGGGATCTCTTTTTTTTTTTTAAAACTCTTATCTTTCATATTAGAATCAATACTGCATATTGATTCCAGGGCAGAAAAGTGGTAAGAGTTAGGCAATAGGGATTGAGTGATTTGCCCAGGGTCACACAGGTGGGAAGTGTGTGAGGCCAGATGCGAACCCAGAATCCCCCATATCTAAAACTGGCTCCCAATCTACTGAGCCACCTATCTGCTCACTATGAGATCTCATTAACTCTAGAGCTGTGGTCCTTTATAAAATCCTACGTATAAAGGACCAGCCCTAGATTCAGGAAGACCTGAGTTCAAATCCCGCCTCAGATCCTCATTAGCTATGTGACCTTGGCCATGTCACTTAACCCTGTTGGCTTCAGTTTCCTCATCTGTAAAATGAGCTGGAGAAGGAAATGGCAAACCGCTCCAGGATCTTTGCCAAGAAAACCCCACATGAGGTCATGAAGAGTTGAACACAACTAGAACAACTGACCTAAAATCCTGTAGCAATTCTTAGTCAAATTTTCTTTTCAGTTGCTAAGCAATTTTAAAAGTACTTACCCCTCACTTTTAGTGCGCCTGGGTGCTTTTAATGATATTTAAGTACTTGCCAGGATTGAGTGTCTGCAAGGTGATTAACAACAAAGGAGTTTTGTATAGTGGCTTATGGAAGTTCAAATAAGATTATGAATACTCCTCCTGTGGAGGAGAGGAAGTGGTGTCAATGATTAGGACAAAACCAGCCAAGCATAATAATTTGTGAGTGAAAGGTGAGGAGTAGACACTCTGCCCTTCAGGAGGTTAGGGACGCTTGTCACTCCTGTTAGAGAATGTGCCTCTTCTCTAATCAACTATATATTAAGTAACCTTGTCTTCAGAGCCCCTTCCATCCATCCTGCACCCTCCAGCACGGCATTATCATATCACACAAAGAAAGGATGCCCCCATGATAGAAGACTAGTGACTAAGAGTCCCCCTTCCCTTAAGCATCTGCTGCCACAAGGGATAAGTAAGTGAAGCCCCAAAACCTCATTTCAAAAACAAGTCAATGTGACATGATTAAGTCAAATTTAAAATTGGTAGTGATGCTATCTTCCATATCCTGAGAAACTTCAAAAGGGAATCAGGATTTGTCACAACTGCTTCATTCACCTTGTTAGGTGAATGTAGTCCCAAAAGTGACTGAGTGTGTGGAATATTTCTCTTTGTTAGAACTATAACAAATTATAGAAAGATGAACTTCACCCTTCCTATTTTTAAAGAGAGCCTATTGTCAGGTAAATAAATAGATAGATATGTGTATGTGATTGTACATACATACGCATGTACATGTAAATGCATATATGTGTATATAGACATATATAACTGAGTCATAGAGGTACATTCAAATCCATCTGCCATTAAATGAATCCACTAAATGCCATGTTCTGAGGATCATTTCAATTTAACATGAGAAAAAAATACAATTACATTAAGATATCTTGTTCTTCCTTTGTATGTATGTGTATGTGTATATATATGTATATTCATGTGTGCATTGTGTACATACACATAAAAAATCAAAATGGAAATCCTTGAAAAACTTTCCCAGATTTTAAATTATGAGGAGGAGAAGGAAAACAGAGAGTTGATATCAGTTAATGGAGGGGAAAAAAGAGCCTCTGGTGGTGTTTGTAGAGAAGTTTATATTTTATCCTACAGATATTAGGGAGCGATTAAAATTTTTTGACCATGGAAGTGACCTGGTATGTAATAGAAAGATTATTTTGGCATTTGTAGAATTCATATCCACAGTTCATCATGGAAACTAATGGAAGACCTGTTAGGAGAAAGCTCTTACATTAGTATGGGTGAGAGGGAAGTAGGGCTTGAAGGAGTAGAAATAGGATGAAACTCAAATCTGCAGTATTTAATGGACACTGATTGAGGAATGAGAGATATGAAGAATTAGGGGAAAGGAAGAATCATCCTGATCCCCATATCAGGAGGATACAGCAACAGAAATTGAGAATCAAGAAGGGGAGGCAGCTTTTCTGGAGGGAAAGGGGAGGGGAAAACCGATTGACTCCATTTTGAATCTATGGAGTTTGAGGTGTGCCCTCGGGGTATCCAGATGTTTGGTTCTTAGTTGTGTTTCTTATAGTACAGCAAAGAGTTCTCTTATAGAGGACACCGAATGGATTTGAAAGTAAGAAAGGTAAATCATTTATTGCAAATTCTTTTCTATGATAGAGCTAGTGTGATATAGTAGTTTAAGATACTAACTGTGTGACTTTGCACAAGTCATTTCAGCGTTGCTGTATGTATCTCTTAGAATATAAGTTGCAGACAAAATCTACATTGTCTGCCAGTCTGCATTGGCAGAGGAATTTCTCCAACCTGGGGATTCCAGATATCAGTGATATCACAGGTCCATTCTCTTTGTACTACAAAACAGTTATTGTTGCCAGAGTGAGGGACAGATTCATCCATGGATAAGGCAGATAATCCTCTTCTTCCTTCTCCTCCTTCACCTTGCTGAACTCAGTCATATGTTTTAATGTTTCACTGATATTGTATAAACTCATTAGCAAGATGGGATGTTTCTCAGCCATTGTCATCATCACCCCTTTCTTCCTTTTCTCTCTGTCTGTTTGTCTCTGTCTGTCTATGTCTCTGCTTTCCTTCCTACCTCTCTTTCTCTCCCATGATCCATGGTTTTCCTGAATGTGTTTATCCCTTCTTCTTTGTACAGTTGGAAGTTTTTCAGAGCATTTGGATCAGATAAATGGAAGGAGCGAGTGTGTGGACAGTACAGATAATTCCTCAAAGCCATCCAGTGAACCTGCTTCTCAAATGGCTCGACAGCGATTAGAAAGCACAGAGAAAAAGAAAATCTCTGGGAAAGTCACAAAGTCCCTTTCTGCCAGTGCTCTGTCCCTCATGATCCCAGGAGGTAGAGATAAATCTATTAGCATGAAATCTTGTGGTTTGTGCATGCTCCCTTCTTACCCCATTTGGAACGCTGATCAAAATATGAAATTTCTCTTGGCACAATTGAAGTCAGAACTTCTGTCTCCTGACCCTTGTCATTCCCACAGGGCACCTGGTGGCTTATTTCCTTATGTCTGTGTATCTCTTCCTTTCTTCATCTGCTGAAAAAAAAAAAGAGTTGAGATCCTTCCTTTTAATGAAGCTTTTAAATTCCTGTCATTTTTAGGCCAATGTGTCATGAAAATAACTCTTATCTTTCCCCTCTGTGAATCCTTGCAGTCCACATGTGAGATTTGCACAGACCCATTTTTACATGTTAAAAAATAGATGATGGTAGCCTCGTCTAGGAGCTAGGGGTGATTTTTCTCATTTTTATAATGAAGAAAACAGACATGGGGAGGCATGGTGATATTGTGAATCAGACAGTGCAAGAATTAAGTTTTTCTTTCTTGATCTATTGAGCTATGATGCCTTGTCCTACTTGTCTTCAGTTCATTTACATGCTTGCACAGTCTAGAGAAGCTGTGTTCTTTTGGGGAGTGAAAGAGCTGTTTCTCAAAAGCCTAATTTTGTCCCCAGTGCATAAGCCCTGAAGTCCATGATATTTATCTCCACCTCCAGAGGCGGAATGGACACTGGTGGCAACATTGTGACTTGCCAGGCAGAAAACAGATAGAAGATCCCAAATGGAAATAGAATAACTTGGCAGATGGCTTGTATTGGGAAAAAAATCTCTCAGGATGAGAATGTTTTCCATTTTCTATATTCACACTAGTATAGAGGGAAACTTGGTATGTGCTTTTCTGATCCCCATATTTGCAGCTCATCGATATGCTCATTTGTAAGTTCAGTTTGCTCTCATAAATATCCACTCAGAGCTGCAAAATATATTCCTTTGTGTTACTGTAAACCACAGTAAGATGGTATTTCACAGTGTCACTGCTTGATGGAAAAGGTATGTTTAATATGGCCCACATTTTAAATCATACTGGTCTCCTGGGGGTGAATTTGGTTTCCAGGTGATAAATGGCGCCCTAGGCTGTAAAGGATTGGCAAAGAGGATAAGTAGAGGTACAGATTTTCCTTTATTATAAAAAATAATGACTATGACAACTGGCATTTATATAGCACTTAAATATTTGCAGAAGATTTTGTATGTATTATCTGATTTGAGCCTCACAATAGTCATGTAAGATAGGTAATATGGATTTTATCATACCCATTTTGCAGATGAGGAAGAGGATAAGTGATTTACCAATGCTAGTAAATGTGTCATAAATTTGTACCTCAAGTCTTTTCTACTACACTGTATCCATCAATACCATGACTTCTTAATGATGAAAAAGAAGTTTTACGTGTGTGTGTATACACCCACATACTTTTTCTTTCTTTACATTCATTTTTAAAAATTTTGAGTCCAAAATTCTCTCCCTCTCTCTCCAGACTCTACCACACCCATTGAGAATGTAAGCAATATGATACCCACTATACATGTGAAGTCATGCAAAACAGAATATATATATATATATATACTCTTACTAAACAGTTGAAGAATGGCTTACCTGCCTGTCTCTGCCCTCCCTCAGCCCCTGTAATACCCTTAAATTGCATATGAAATGAAATGAGATTGTCTATGTAAAGTATTTTGCAAACCTATTTAAATGTGTCCCCCCCTGAATATTTCTAAAACCCTAAAGCCAGTTGTGAAATATTGCCCTGGTTAGACCAGAATATCTAAGTTAATGAAGCAGAGCCAAGAAACAGCATAGAGAATAGGGCAAGGGGGCAAGTGTTTTTGTTCATCCAGCAGTCAAGGAGAGGTGGATGCAAGTTCTGCCCCTGATAGACACTGGCTCTGTGACCCTGAAGAGTCATTTGATTTCTCAGTGCTCTAGGCAGCTCTCTAAAACTATAAATTGCAGAGAAGTTGACAGCCTACCTTAGTAAAAATTCTGTCCCAATGAGATAATAGGTCTAGTCCTCCTCCCTCTCCCTAATGGAAGATAATTATTTCTTCAAAAGAGGAAAGAAGGAAGGAAGGAAGGAAGGAAGGAAGGAAGGAAGGAAGGAAGGAAGGAAGGAAGGAAGGAAGGAAGGAAGGGAGGGAGGGA
>NC_058130.1:348749088-348860637 GCF_016433145.1 Gracilinanus agilis | reverse complement strand
GAGGGGAGGAGAGGGGAGGGGAGGGGAGGGGAGGGGAGGGGAGGGGAGGGGAGATAAATTACCTAACCTTTAGGTGGGTGGACCTCTTAGGAATCCGATTATTGATGTCAAGAGTAACACCTTGAAAGCCAGTCATTTTATTGCTATGGCAATGAGTTACACTTTTATATAGGCACAAGTATTTCTGAGCTTCCTGATAAACTGTATAATCACAACTATCTTTTGATGCTCAAAAACATTACTTAAAACTACTGCTAAGTTGTTTTCCATATTATGTGTTTGGAGGGAAAACGATCCACTATTAAAATTATTAAAGTTGATAAGTTCAAATTTTGAAATGTTGGCAGCTGTTAGTGTAGCTTGTCTGGTACTCATTGTGTAAGGTTTGATTCAAAACAAGTGATTACATGCCCTCGTTTCCTCTTAATTAAGCAATAAAAAGCCAGCAGCTTGAAGCTCATCAGAACAGTCTCAAAACAAAATAAAAAATCTTTTGTGTGCAGTATTATCAAAATGTTTAAAGGAGTAGGGGGGGTGTGCTTTTAAATTGAAGGTGTTACTTGAAAAATTAGTATGAATAGTAATAACTTCAAAATTATAAGGTGTATTTGACAGGGTCTTTTTTTAGATCAGTGCCATTTCTCAGTGTTTTTGTTGTCTTTTTTCTTCCATATTTATTGAAATAAGTTTGTCTTGGGATAAGTGGTGCAATCACTCAATCAAACTTCTTCCCACAGTTGATTTCTTGTGATTATGGCTATTTGTATTTTGTATCATAGGAATTGACTTTGACAAGTGGGTTCTTTGTTGCAGATATGTTTGGTGTTTCTCCCCTGGGAAGTCCGATGTCTCCCCATTCTTTGTCCTCTGACCCATCTTCTTCCCGAGATTCTTCCCCCAGTCGGGACTCCTCTGCAGCTTCTGCAAGTCCCCATCAGCCCATTGTGATCCATAGCTCAGGGAAGAAATATGGTTTCACCATCCGGGCTATCCGAGTGTATGTGGGTGACAGTGACATCTACACAGTTCATCATATAGTTTGGGTAAGAACCATGGTATTAATTTTTTTTATTGAATTGAAAAAACAAATGTATACTTTTTGACATAAAGAGCTAGGATGATAGAACAACATTTAATTTTTTTAAAAAATTAACAAAAATCTTTTTTCTTCTCCCTCCCACCTTCCCCATTGGGAAAAAACAACACAAAAAATAAAATAAAAATCTCATAAATATGCAGAGACAAGCAAATCAAAGCCCCACACTGCCCACATCCTTAAATATATCTCCCTTTGTCCTGTGAGTCTATCAGGAGCCAAGTAGCCTGCTTCAGCCATGGTTGTCTAGAATCCTAATTAGTCATGGTGTTGGTCAAAGTTAGTTCTCTATTCTTTGACACTTTTGTGAAAAAGCAAGATTCTCCACTGAATTCCCCTCCTAGTACCTTGTAGGTTTTATTTACCAAATATGTGCTCTTTTCTTGGCCTTTAGAATGTAGAAGAAGGGAGTCCAGCGTACCAGGCAGGACTGAAGGCTGGAGATCTGATCACTCATATCAATGGAGAACCAGTACATGGACTTGTACACACTGAAGTTATTGAGCTGCTGCTAAAGGTATGCATATCCATGTGGGACCAAAAATCCTGCTTCAGAATACATTTCTGTCCCATTCACTTCCCACCCTCTACTCCTGTCTCTGATGACCGCTCCTGCCTTGGACAACTCCTTTATCTTCCATTTTGGGACACTGTCTTATATACAGTGAGACCCACCCTATAGACCACCTATCCAGTAAGGCACTTTCCTGTGACACTCTAGATTCCTTAGTAGATTATCCTGTAAATCTGGACAAAGAGTGTCTAAAAAACCATGAGATAAGATCGGCAGATGTGTACTGGTGAGTGGCACTGCCTCTAGAAGTTATGGTGGTGTAGCAAATGTGTAATAACAAATTATGAAAATTGGAGTAGCCAAATCCAAAATGGGTCAAATCCCATTTTTAGGTTGATCACAGTGAAAGAATTGGGCCAAATGATGTGTGATTGCTTTCTTGTCTTCTAAATATTGCTGATGAAATAATACAGTACCTTGAAATCTATTTTATTAGAATTAGAATATATTAGAAGCGTTAGTACAAAACAGAAGGCATTTGAAAAAACCTGAGATTTGAACACTGAAGACAATTCTGTAATGTAATTATCTTGTAAACAAGCTGCCTTTCTGATACAGTATTAAAAATAAACAAGCAAAAATCACTAGCCTTTCCAACCCCGTATAATTATACAACTCTGAGACCTCTGTAATCCTTTGATTTGCTATTCTAGTCCCAAATAGGAATCAGGTATTTAAAATTAAACTGTTAGATCTCTTCAAAGCTCCTTTTCAAACCCTGATCAGTACAGTGTCTCAGGACACTGGACTAGGCAAAGAGAAAGTCACCATGTGTAAATTTGCTTTTAGATGTTTTGGAGACCCTTTTGTTTTCCTTGGAGCTGTAGAGTACTACATACTGTCAAAATTCAAGCGGAGGATCTAGCCTCCAAATGCTAAAAGGAGAATTCAAGAGGAGAAGTCAGGGTAATGAAATGAAAAAAGCTACAAGGAGTTTAATTATCTTCTCAGTGAGCTGTGTAATCATGTTGGAACTTCCATGTTTAAAAGACAGACATTTCCTGAGCAAAGGCTGTTATTTAGTGGTTAACATTGACCATTGATGACTGAGGCTTTGCTGTCACTAACTGGACAACAGAAAGGCATCTGCTTTCTTGTGCCATTGTGTCAGATACAGGGTATGTTATCTTTACAAGCTGTGTTCTAGAATCTCCTCTACTTCCTCCACCCTCTCCACAAGAGAAGGGGGTCACTAAGTATTGTGGGACTTTCAGTAGAAAAGAACATGCTAGACTTGGAGTCAGTGGAACCCAAGTTCAATCTATTCTCAGACACACATCTGTGTGACCCTGGCTAAGTCACTTAATCTCTACCTGCCTCCATTTTCTCATCCACAAATTATAATAGCTCTGACGTTGCAGGGTTATTGTGAGCATGAAATGAGATTATGTATGTGAAGTCCTTTGCAAACCTTTAAGCACTCTTTAGATGGTAGTTGTTATTTTTGCTTTATAAACACCATAACCAAAAAAAAGACAGTGGCAAGTGTGCTCTGAAACTAGGAACATAGCCAAACTGTCCAAAGTTCATAATTTCATTATGTTTTCCCAAGCTCCCTAAGAAATAAGTAGTGGAGAAGGGCCAGGTTAGACACCAAGAGATTGATAAATGCATTCCTGGTGGCAACCAGGAGGCTTAGTGGATGGACCACCAGGCCTAGAGTCAGGAGATCCTGGGTTCAAATCCAGTCTCAGATACATGCTAGCTATTTCACCTTGGGAAAGTCACTTAATCCCATTTGCCTAGCCCTAACTGCTCTTCTGCCTTAGAACTATATCAATTCTAAGAAAGGAGGTAAGTAGGAGAGACAGAGAGAAAGAAAAAAAGAAATGCATTCCTGGTCATCATGTAGAGGGAGAGACCTATTTTGGTTTCTGCATACCCAGCACTTTGCCCAATCAGTGCCTTGCCTATCCTTTTTTGTGTATCTAGACTTGAGATTTCCTTTGCATATGAAACCAGTTTCTACATAAAGAAACTCTTCAAGAAAAGTGTGGATTCATAACTGTTCTAAAGTGTACAGACTTAGAGAGTACAACTCAATATATTCAATTCGGTAAACATTTATAAAGTTTCTACTAAGTACCGGGTGCTGGAGGATACAAAGGAAAAGAAAGACAATTCCTGCCCTCAGGGAGCTTTCCCTCCAATGGGGGACAATCAGAAAAGGAAGCAAAAGAGGGGAGGAACTCCAAGGAGGGCCTGGAGAAGGGGAATCTTGTTCTGTAGAACTGAAACCAAACAGATATTGAGTCCAATATCTGCTCCATAAACCAAAGCTTAGGAGACTGAGGGAGCTGGGAACATTTCTGAGTATTCAAGGCTGAGTTAGTAATATGGTGATTCAGAGTTATTAGTTAGAGGAAGCTGGATGGTTCAGACAATTGAGAACCAGGCCTGTAGACCAGAGGTCCTGGGTTCAGATGTAACCTCAAATACTTCCTAGCTATGTGACTGGGCAAATCACTTAGTCCCCTTATCTAGCCTTTGCTGCTCCTCTGCCTTGGAACCAAAATAGAATATTGATTTTAAGATGGAAGGTAAAGGTTTAAAAAAAAAAAGAAGAAGTGATTGGCTTTTCCTGGGAGGGGTGGCATGGACTTGTCTCAGGGTTGTATGTCAGAAACCAGACTTGAAACCAGGCTCTCTATATACCATTACCTGACTTCTCTTGTGCATAGTAGGGCTTTTTACATAGTAGACACTTTATTGATTTTGTTGTTGTTGAATTGAATGTAGCTTCTCCATTCTATATCTAGGGCTCTTTCCATTCAGCTATATTGTATTTGTTTTCATTCTGAGCCTGCAATTAAAACTGTCCCAGGAATATCTTTGCCATATGCTCTAAGAATTTCCTCCTTTGGAAAAACCTGGAATAGTTAGAAGGACCTCAGAAAAGTATAAAAATAAAAGATTTATTTAGGGACAGTGAGTGGCTCCCAATTTGGCTAGAGTGTAAAAGTTTATAAAATTCAGGGCAAGGTTTGGAAAGCCTTGAATGCCAGGTCAAAGAAAAAGAGAGGTTGGGCTTCATCCCATAGATGTCAGTTCTTCCCTGGTGCTTCACCAACCATAGTGATGTCTACACCTACCTGACTGGTATTGAATGCGTCCTACTCATATTACATTAAACACAAAGCCTTTCCGTGACCCAAGAGCACATGTGACAAGCCAGTTACAAAATTAGGATGAAAAATTAGTTATCTTGACTATTACTAATTATTGGAGTAGTTAAGAAAGCCAATAATTTCCCTCTGCTCCATACTAATCGCCCAGATAATTTAATGGTTTGTATTGATTAAAACAGATTGTATTGATTAAAAGGTCAACATGATTAAAAGGTCAACATACTGCTATTCTCTTTTGCTATTTTAATATTTGACCATATATAGTATATGTTTTTTTTTAAATAAGTACCATGGGTTTCCTCAGGAGGCTAACTGTCAAGAGAGGCTGAAGATGGAGCCCAGGGGCCTTGAATTTGACTTCTTCCCTTTGCAGAGAGTAACTTAAGTTCACCAAGGCTTATTTCCTTCATTTGCAAATGGAGGGATTAGATCTAGATGAAGGTTATTTCCACCTCTAAATCTCCAGTCTGTGTGTCACGAGTCAGTACGTAGCAGCAATTCATAAATAAGATGGGTTCAGACATTTGCACTAGGTGAGATGATCCACCAGGCATCAGACTTCAGGATTCTCTCTTGAGCCCTAAAGTTTCCTAAGTGAAATAGGGCGCCATGGATGGCTTTGACTAGATCGTACAAGCCAGTGCACAAGCCTTATCCTTAAATCACGATCTAATGCAAATACTGGCATAAATTGGAATGGGCAAAAATTAATAACTTGGAGTGGGTCCTTCAGTGTGGGTGTTCTTATTGCTGTTCTTTCTACACTCCCCCACCCTAAGAAGTTGTCATTCAAGTTAAGCAGTGTACTCTCATTCAAAGAACATCATGAAAAAGTGTATGAATAGGAACGGAGGCTTTCTTATTGTTCTTGACTGAAATAATTATTTTTCTGATGACTTGCCTGAAAAAGCCTTAATGGAATTATGTCTCATGAAGAATTTCAATGGAAAGAAAAGTGGTTAATTTTATTGATATCTAATATATATTAAAGGAGGCAGAGTGTTGACATGGATGGGACAAAAGCAAAGCCTAGTTTAATTGAGTCAGTAATGTCCTTGTTACTGCTTCAAGCAATATATGATCCCATTTGCCCTGAATTATATGTTCATGCTTCAACACATTTGGGGAAAGACATATTTAAGGATTAGGTGGCTAAAGCATAAGACTTGAAGCATAAAAGATGAAATCTAAAAAGGTTCTAACAAGGATCAATCTTCAGAATAGATACTATAATAGAATCAGTAATTCATAGGCAGGGAATTACTAGATTTACTTGGGTTCTTCCTTTTACCTTTGATTGACTGTCTCATTTTTTCATACTTAACCATACTCTGAACTAAAGCAGAAGGCACAGATTTAGCTGTATTTTATTGGATCTTAGTTTTCCCTTTTTGTTTAGTCATATCCAACTCTTTGTGATCCCATTTGTAGTTTTCTTGGCTAAGATCTTAAAGTGGTTTGCCATTTCCTTTTCAGCTCATTTGACAGATAAGGAAACCGAGGCAAACTGGGTTAAGGGATTTGCCTAGCATCACACAGTTAGTAAGTGTCTGAGACCAGATTTGAACTCAGGAAAAGAGTCTTCCTGAAACACTCGTGTACTTTTTCATAGGTGATTCCTATGGCTTTCATAACAAGTCTGAAAGCATTTGTTCCTTTCTCCTTAAATAATTCATACCTTTGGAATTTCCATCTCTCTTGGGCTACCAAGATACTGACAATGGATGCTGGTGTTTGCCATGTGTGGGCACTGGTCTTATGCTATAAGGTCCTACCCTGAGGCAGATCTCCTGGTCTCTTGACCCTGTGAAAGCCTTTTCGTTATAGAACTGCTTGAAAGCATGCAGAAGTATACAATTAACTCTTAGTTGATGGTCTAGTTACAGAAAGATTGTTTCATACCCACCATCTTGAACAGAAACTTCCAAGCTTTATTATCAAGCAGGGATACTTTGCTACAATAGAATAAGGTGTCTTTTCTTTTTTAAAAAATCAGTTAAGAATTTGAGAATTCTTGGCTTTTGTACAAGAGATCAAAGAGTGAGATAGGTGGGTAAAGGGCAGAAGAAGTGCCAGAGCACCCAGGGAAGGTGGGTTGGAGAAACTAAACTACTAGGTAGGTTGTAATAATGTTACTCTTATTTTATTTTCCCCCTACTCAATTCATGTAGTGTATGGTATCTTTGTTAAATTTAATTTATTATTTTTTCAATTAATCAACATTTTTATCCTCCTCCTATTCCTTGCCCTCCCCCATAGTGAAATAAAAAGTAAGACAATAGTGTAAGCCTCATGTTATCATGTCTGAACATTTATTATATTCAAACTTCTGTCTTTGATCTGCTCTGGTTAAGTCACTAAATTTCTCTGAAATATCCTCTCATTTTTATTTTGTTTTTTTTTTCTGTAGAGTGGTAATAAGGTGTCAATCACTACAACCCCCTTTGAAAACACATCAATCAAAACAGGCCCAGCTCGAAGAAATAGCTACAAGAGTCGGATGGTGAGAAGGAGTAAGAAGACCAAAAAGAAAGAAAGTCTAGAAAGGCAAGTTCATTTTTTATTTTGCCATCTTTTTCTTGGAGAAGAGGTGATGGATTTGATGTACATTACATATTTGGGATATGCAAATTATCCCTTGCTATATCACAGTTCACTTATCTCTGCTTCATTGTATTGTGGGTTTAAAAAAATATCCTGTTTTGCAGACACTTATCATGGCACACTATTGGCTGATGGGATGAAAGAGGACCACAGTGCTGTGCCCTGGGCACTGATTGGCTCTGTGACTGTAGTTTAATAAGGGTGTATAAAAGGTTTATAGAAGAGTGGGAAGGGTTTATAAAGCTTTAAACTATATATAAATAATAAAATAAATATCTATATAAATAATAAAATAAATATCTATATAAATAATAAAATAAATATTAACGCCACTACTTTGCATTCTCTGGAACGTAACTCCCGTGATATGTGAAGGATCACTATATCCTTCTTCTCCTCCCTTGTCCCCTCCCCAGCTAAAATGCACCAAGAATAACTAACTTTTGTATAGTGACTATTATGTAACAGGCATTGGCTAAGGACGTTATGATTTTTATCTCTGTCGATCTTCATAACAACCCTGAGAGGCAGGTCCTGTTATTATCCTCATGTTACAGATAAGGAAGCTGAGCCAAACAGGGGCTAACTGACTTGTTCAGTTACACAGCTAGAAAATGTTTGAGGCTGAATTTGAACTCAGGTCTTCCTGACCCCAGATCTCAGACTTTATCCACTGTGCCACCTAATGTTTATTTGTGATTAGTTTTACAAACACGCTACAGACATATATCCATGAGAATTTTTTTAATTTTATTTTTTAAACCCTTACCTCCTGTATTGGGATCAACTCTAAGTCAGAAGAGCAGCAAGGGCTCGGAAACTGGGGTTAAACAACTTATCCAGGGTCACACAGCTAGGAAGCATCTGAGGCCAGATTTCAACCCAGGTCCTTCCAATTCCAGGCCTGGCTCTCTATCTACTGGACCACCTAGCTGTCCCTATCTGTGAGAAATTTTACAAGATAATTTATGTAAAGGGAAAAATCATTTTTGATAATAACAAAATATTATGGCAAAAATGACATACAACAGCTATTGCTGTTGGGTGTCTGATTATACCATGTTGCAACCAGTGGGAATACTTCCTCCACTAATGCAGATTGCAGCGTCCATCCTGGGCTTCTTGGGTCTGTGTTTTCCCACAAAGCCTTGGGAGAATGCTATCCAATATGCTGGAGGCTTTTTGTTATTGTTGTTGTACTGTGGATATCTCAGGGTTGTCATAGCAGCCCTGCAGAGCTTCTCTGTTGGGTCTCTTTCCCACTCAGTACAGGACTCCCTATTCACTTGTTTGTTTTTCTCAGAAAGGACCTACATTTCCATTCCTAAAGGCACAGCCACCAGGTGTCAGAGCAGGATTTGAACCTAAGCTTTCCTATCTTGAAGATTAGCTCTCCATACCTCCTTCCTCCTTCTCCCCCTCCTCACAAAAAAAAAAAAAAAAAAAAAAAAGATCACAACCAAAACAGTTGAACAATAACAAATACAGTGACAATATTGTATTTTTATTTGTTTTGTCAAACATTTCCCAGTTTTGTTTTAATCCATTTCTGCCTTTGAATTTGACATCTTTTCTCTGCATTCCCTTACTTGGGCATCAAACTGTCCTATACCCACTGGAAGTTCAGCTTCAGTATTTGACTTTTCAGAGAATAACCTGAGTTAATCCTTTTAAATACTGACTGATTTAATCTCCTTGTTTAAGGGACTCCCAAAAGTCTTCTCCAGCACCACAATTCAAATGTGTTGACTCTGGATATTCAGCTTTACTTGAAGTCCAACTCTCACAGCCATATGTTGCTAATAGAAAAACCATAGCTTTGACTTCTTGGATAGAGGGGGAGGGTTTGTTTACTTATTTATTTGTTTGTTTGTTTAATTTAGACTATTTTTCCATGATTCCATGATTCATGTTCTTTCCCTCCCTTCTTCCTTCCCCCTCTTATAGCCAATGAGCAATTCACCTGGGTTTTACATATATCATTGATAAAGACCTATTTCTATAGTATTAATATTTGCAGTAGAGTGAGGGGGAAGGTTTTAAGTGAAGGCATATTAATGGAAATTACAGAATTAACAGAACATTTTTTAAAAGTTCCATTGAGAGTCAGCTAGGTGACGCAGTGAATAAAATGCTAGGATCTAGAGTCAGAAAGACTTGAGTTCACATCAGGCCTCAGGTACTAGCTATGTGACCCTGGACAAGTCCCTCGACCTTGTTTGCTTCAGGTTCCTCATCTGTCAGACTAGCTGGAGAAGGAAAAGGCAAACCACTCCAGTATCTTTGCCAAGAAAACCATAAATGGGGTCAACAAGAATCTGGCATGGTGACTGAAAAACAACAAAAATTCCATTAAATCTTCCCTCTATTCCCTTTAAAAAAAATTTTTTAAAGTAATTTTTCATAAAGGAGAAGCAACCAAGCTTGGTGGATAGGGTGCATTCCTCAAAGCCAAGAAGTTATAGGTGCAAATCCCACCAAGTGACCCCACGCAAATCTCCTAATTTCTCTTGGTTCTTGGCAGCTTATCAAAATGAGCACAGAGAAATTGCTGATTGACATTAGTCAAGGGGAGTTTCTTCATCCCAGAGTTTGATATACCAAGGAAGGCAGAGATCTAACTCTTATTCTAGGTCCCCACTTTAGATAAAAGCCTTTTGAGGGCTGGGTAAGGAGTTTCCTATTTAAACACACTAAAAATGGGGAATTCAAAGGTTGATATTATGATAGAAATACTGAGCTGTATGGACAGAATATTTTCAACTGTACCTATTGTTTTAAGGAGCTCCCAGTGACCAGGACCCACCTACTGTTTCCAGAGGGATTCTGCTGTGATAAACTCCCTTCCCCAGTTTTTTGTATTTCAGTGAACAGCCTGTGTTCTTATTACACGGGTTTGAGCGCCACCCAATGCAGGAAGCACAGGGCAAAACTTGAATTGGATAAAGCTCCTTCCTGCCCAAAGTAATCCCATCAAAGACATTTACCCATGTAGAGATAATGGCTTTTCTTTCTGTAGGGATTTACTTTGCAGTATTTCTTAATTAAATTGTGCCTCTTTATATTTTTGGATATATGCCCAGAAGCAAAGGATGCCCTTTTTAACAAAAATGAACAAATAAACAAGCAATTGAATGTATTTAACAGCTTCATTTTTTCCCTGGGCCTTCTTAAATATAGAATGTTTATGAACCAAGCTGTGAAATCTGATCTGTGCACTACTTTAAGAAGGCTATATAACTCTTCCTCTTCCCCTTACCTCCTTGTTTCAAATCTTAAAATGCTTTTCAGAAATAAAAATAACCTCTTATTCTTACTGTGACTCTATGCTTGTTAAAACCCTTCTATTAACTTGATTGAGTTGACTACACTATGGGGCAAATGGTATATGGAAAGAATGGAAAAGTGGGAAGAGTGTGGAGGAGAAAGATTTGTTAAAAATTTGTCTTCCAACATCTTCTGATTTATTTCATTCATATGTTCTCATTTATTCTAGGCGAAGATCCCTCTTCAAAAAACTAGCAAAGCAGCCTTCACCTTTACTCCACACTAGCCGAAGCTTCTCCTGCTTAAACCGTTCTCTCTCATCTGGAGAAAGCCTCCCTGGGTCTCCTACTCATAGCTTGTCTCCCCGATCACCTACCCCAAGCTACCGTTCCACTCCAGACTTTCCATCTGGTGAGTTACCTCATCTCAATAGGAAAAGATGGTTGTGAGCACAGCATATCTAGCCATCTTCAGCTTAGGTCAGCTTATTCAGAAAGCTTGGTCTTTGAGGAGATGGGTTCAATAGTCCTTGCTCCAAGTAAAGAGATCAGATTAAACTCATGATAAAAAAATAAGGAATTTAAAAGTAAATATCATAGAGGGCCTTTTGTAGAGGTGAGTGACCATAGGTCTAGAACCCTACATATCATGTTAGATTTTTTCGATAAGTTGATTTGTTTTGCCAAACGTTTTTTTTCTCTAGTCAAAATCTCTAGTTAGGTTTAACTTAAAAATCGTAAAACATTTTTAAAAATTAAGGTAGTTAATATTTGACTGGTTCATTGACCATGTACCCAGAAAGCTCTACAGAATAGAGACATAGAAAAGAAAGTGGGTTTTTGATTCTCACAAGGCTTTGCTTTTTATGCCCACAGGTACCAATTCTTCTCAGAGCAGCTCTCCAAGCTCTAGTGCCCCTAATTCTCCAGCTGGTTCTGGGCACATCAGGCCCAGCACTCTTCACGGCTTGGCACCCAAACTCAGTGGACAGAGATATCGGTCAGGGAGACGGAAATCAGCCGGCAGCATTCCGCTTTCCCCGTTGGCCAGGACACCCTCTCCAACCCCGCAACCCCCTTCCCCTCAGAGGTCACCATCCCCTTTGCTGGGGCACTCCCTTGGCAATTCCAAGATTGTCCAGGCCTTTCCCAGCAAAATGCACTCCCCACCCACTATCGTCAGGCATATCGTGAGGCCCAAGAGTGCTGAGCCTCCAAGGTCCCCCCTGCTCAAGAGAGTCCAGTCTGAAGAAAAACTGTCACCTTCCTATGGCAGTGACAAGAAACATCTCTGTTCTCGTAAGCACAGCCTGGAGGTGACTCAAGAAGAAGTCCAGCGGGAGCAGTCCCAAAGAGACAACATGCTTCAGAGCCTGGAGGAAAATGTGTGTGATGCTCCTTCCCTAACCCGAGCCAGACCTGTGGAACAAGGCTGCCTGAAACGTCCCATCTCAAGAAAGCTGGGAAGGCAGGAGTCTGTGGATGAACTGGACAGAGAGAAATTGAAAGTCAAGGTAGTGACAAAGAAGCAAGACTTCCCTGAGAAGCAAGAATCCCTGCAGAAATCCCATGAACTGTGCAACGATTTGGAAAACCTCACGACCTTGAGGTTGGAAGAGAGAGAGAAGAAAACATATCAGAAGGCTTTAGAGAGATCAAATAATTTTGAGAACAGAACAGCAATGCAGGAGGCACCGTCATCATCATCACTGTCAGTCAGCGGCTTGCTTCACAAAAATGCTGCTGGCGCGAAGCCCAGTGACGGCCTCTTGTCCGATGCCCCAGTGGCCTGCCACAGACTTCCACTGAACGAGCACAGCCTGAGCTCTTATGACTACAAAAGACTGCCTCCCCCATGTCTGCTACAGGACATGCTCTCACACCCACCAGAGAGGTCGAACGGCGGGAAAGGGGACAGTGCTGAGAAGGCCAGTCAGGCAAAAGAATTCAGCAAGTTTGAAAAATTCGATGGCAAACTTACAAATATTGATTACCTTCGGAAGAAGATGTCCTTCGAGGAGAAAGATGACAGCCTTAGTTCAGTGCTGAAACCCAAGCTGACATCAAATGTCCATGAATGCCTTCAGCTGAACACCACGAGGCCCATAAATATACAGCAGGATCCCATTCCGGTCTCAGAGAGCCGGACGGTCATCGGGGGCGCCCATGGGGTTCAGATCACTTCTACGGCTTTTGTTCCTCTTAAGGCTCTGACTGGTCGATCAGAGAGTGGGGGGGCCGAAAAGCCAGCCCTGATCCCCCCTGAGTCCCCAGTCAGGAAGAGTCCATCAGAATACAAACTGGAAGGCAGGTCTGTCTCCTGCCTAAAGCCCATTGAGGGCACTCTAGACATTGCTTTATTGTCAGGGCCTCAGGCTTCTAAGACAGAAGGACCGTCACTGGCTTCTACAGAGAACCATCATCTCAGCAGTGATGTGGGACCTTTTGGGTCACTGGCTCTGTCTGTAGGTTCTGTGAAGGGTGAAGCTGCCAGTCAGAAGGAACCCCCGATGACTTGTTTAAAGATGAACAAATCCTACCTTCTGGAGCCCAGATTTCAGCAGCAGAGCAAGGGATTTTCAAGCACACCAGCAGCTTCAGAACTAGAAAAGGAGAGAAGGGTCTCTCATTCAGCTGTAAGAAACCACAGTACTATTGGTGAAAGTAGTCATAAGAGAGAGGAGCTCCCTGCCAAGCGGCGAGACCACCCCGCTGAGGCCAGACTCCTCACCTCCTCCAATCAGAATGCCATGGCTAGCCCTAAACCAGCAGCAATCCCGAGTTTCCTTAGTCCTGATAATAACCCTGGAAGAGAGAGGCAGAACCAAAAGGAACTATCTGGGAAGCACCCAGTGACCTCAAGAAACAGTGAGCCATTGACAGTGAAGGCAGAGGTTGCCAGAGAATCCTTCATGGAGCATTTGACACCAGACACTCCAAAAGCTGGCAACTTTGGAAATAATGCTTCTGTGATCAGACCATGCCCAGACTTTCCTGCTCAGCCACGTGCAGTAGAGAAACTTAGGGGTCCTAGTGGAAGAGCTGATTCCAAGGAAAGTAAAGAAATAACTAAGGTACCCGCCAGGGAGGACCTTCGCTCCACTAGGATCACTGGTGAGAGGGAGATGAGCAAACAAAAAAGCAGCATGGACCCAAAGCCTGAGGCTTCTCTCCCAAAAAGATCTGGCCAGCTACCAGGAGTTAGTAATACAAAGAATGAAAAAGGCCTGGGTTTTCCATCCTTACAGAAAGATAGTCCCAAAGAAGTAGAAAGGAAAGACCCAACTTTTCAGAAACAGGTCAGCAGCCTCCAGCCTTCACTGGCCTCCAAAGATTCCCCAGGCCTGGTGCCTCGGCAGCAGCTTAACTCACCAATTCTCCCTATGGTTAGGGAGCCTGTCTCTAGGACCTGTGGGTCAGAGGTGGCCACAAGTCTCCCCGATCCTCCCATCAAGTCAGCCACAGCCCAGGTGGAAGGCAGTGGTCACAAGCTCAAGCCTGCACCTGAGGTCTGCCCTCCAAAGTCTAAACCTTTGGAAAGACTGGCAGCATCCCAAAAACAGTGCACTGGAGCCACCAAGGAGAAAGAAGCTGCACCCCAGGTCCCCAGCAGTGCCAACAAAGAGGGGAAAAGCACCAGCAGAGCCATGCCAGAGACCTTTCCCTTCATCTCTGGTTCTCAAAAGAAACTGAACAATGAGAGTATCCAGGGGGACAGGACTCCTGGCTCACTAGGTGGGCTGGCGCCTTCGTGCCAAGTGGAGGGGAGCGGTGCCCTTGACAAGCCGAAATCTCTGTGTAACAGCAACCCCCCCGAGGCCCCAGAATACCCCAAACATTCACAGAGGCAGGAGTCCACAGGCTTGATTGAGCTGGGGGAACAAAGACTTTCCCCAGTCCCAGAAAAACAAGCCCTGCCCCTGAAGCACCCCAGGCCATCCACTGTGAAAGACGGTCCCTCTCTGTACAAACAGATGGACAAGAGCCCAAGTCCCTCCGCTGCCTGCAAGCAAACTGACAAGAGCCCAGGCCCCTCGGCCAACGTGGCAGACAGGAAGCCAGAAGGAAAAAAATGCACTGAAGCACTTTATGTTCTCCCTGACTGTGGAAAGCTGGAGCACGGCCTCTCACTGGCCAGCAGTGAGGCCAGGGTCAAAGGTGGGGAAAAGCCAGCCGGAGCCGGGAAGAGCGTCTCAGAACCCAAAGGGAAAGGCCTGTCTTCCCAGAAGCAGCTGATGGAAACCAGCAAACAGGGCGGGATGAAGCGGTCCCCGTCAGCCACTGGGCAGAGTTCCTTCCACCCTGCTGGACCCTCGGAGAAGACTCTGAGCTCCTCATCCAGCTTTCCAGAATCCAAGTCGGGAGTCCTCGAGCCCTCTGCACTGGCTGGTGACATCCCTTCCACCAA
Organism: Gracilinanus agilis; assembly: GCF_016433145.1. NCBI lineage: Eukaryota > Metazoa > Chordata > Mammalia > Didelphimorphia > Didelphidae > Gracilinanus > Gracilinanus agilis. Next base: position 348,845,561 of record NC_058130.1, on the reverse strand, counting down.
GACAAATGGCAGCCAGGCAGAACCACCAGCCCCTAGTGCCAAGGACTTTAGGAAGCCGGGGTCTGGGGTGGATGGCAGAACACAAATGACAAAGAGCGATTCGTTGCCATCCTTCAGTAGCACAGCAGGTGCCCTGGAGTCCCACCACCCCAATTCACACCTCAGGGGGGAAGTCAGAACCCTAGACAGGGCCCTCTCCGTGACCACCACCCCAGGAGAAGGAAAAGGGAAGGAACCTTCCATCCTGGTCCAACCTCTGGCTGCCAGGAAACAGAATGTAGCAAAAGACATTCCCAGGTCGGCTACCAACACAGACCGCCTGGTAGCCCCCTCTTCTGAAAAGGACTCTGTGGTACGCCAGCGACGAGGGAAGGAGAGCTTGCGGAGCAGCCCCCACAAAAAGGCTTCCTAATGGGGCAGGACCCAGGAGGCAGGACCGTGGAGACTCAGACTGGACGCTGTGACTATGTCCTGACGCCCTTCACAAAACCAGCACCATACGGGACGGGTCGCCGGGCAGAGAGGAGACTGGGGAGGAGTAGGGCGGGCAGGAGATAGAGAGGACCTTTTTCCAAATGCCTTCCCAATTGTAACCGGTAAAACTGTTACCATAAAGTATTTGTACAAAAATACCTTTACAGTTGAGAGTTGTTGAGGAAAAAAGACGTTCTCTGTAAATATCTAGCAATGTGTTTGGTTTTTGAATGTAGAATATACACTTTGCTGCTGATTGCGTTGTTTACTACAACTTTTTTTTAAACAAATTGTTGCTTTGCCACTTACTTACCATAATGTAGGAAAGAAGCAAAATGACTAAAACTGGGCATATGCCCTCACACACATACACACAAAACACAATTTTGGTCTGTGATTTAAGACAATAGTTCCAGGCTACCTTTTTACAAGTTAAAGTATTCTAAGAGTTAAAGGCAAAAGAAAATCACAAATACAGCAGTTCATGAGTTTTTATGTATATTTTTAATCAGATTTTGATAGTACTGTATCTGGCTACCTATATTTCCAGATCTAATTTAAGATGTAACTTAATCACTGCATTTAAAGTCTGCCTCAATTAAGGGTAGGCCTGGACTCACAGGGCCTACCATTTTCATTTCATGAATGTCCTAGCAAGGCCTTTTGATCCTGGGTCCAATTGTCTGAAAGGCCAGTTCACTTTTGGTCTGTTGGTATGTGTCTTGGGCCTTCACCTCACACGGCGCTGGGGCTATAAATACCCATCGGCTTAATTTCTGCTGTAATCCTTTCATTTTTTCTTTTAGCTCTTAAACTCAGGCCTCTATGCTGTGAGTCTTACGCATAAGAAGCACATGTTTTGTAGTCCCATGTCTGCCCTGCTCTCATATAAGACAGAAGTTGACAACTCCCCCCCCCCACCCCCCAGTATTTAGGTTTGAGTAATCAGTTTCATGAATTATAGAACTTTTTTCAAGTTTGACATTTTTTTGGCAAAAAGAAAAAAGTGGTTTTAGCATCATGTCATAAATAGAGATAACCAGGACATCAGATCCATTTTAATACATAGCGGGGGCCTTATGTTATAGATGAAGCTTGCTGTTTTTAGCAAGTGATCCTGGGTTTCACATTCGTCTCTAAATGCATTGGGTAGCTCCATACATTTCATAACACGATCTCTTTATTTGTATGCAAAAAAGTAAATACTGTATTATTAATAAAAAGCAGCATTTTTGTAACAGAGACCTGTTGGAGCTATTTGGTGCTTGAATGTGACTGTCCTTTTTACTTTTGCTAAGCCTTATTTAAATTTTGTATACTGTGGAACATGTAGAATTTGTCAAATGATTTTAGTGCTGATATACTTTGTTTTGTTTGGTTCTGTTTTTGTTTTATTTTTCTTTTTGAGGAAAAAGCACTTGATGAAACAAGTACTAAGGCACTAAGGGAAAATCGACACAGATAAGTATTTTTAAGATGCTTGGGATCGATATCACAATATTTTTGCTCTTTTTTCCCTACTAAGGAATATGCCCACCAAGAAGTAATCAAGTCCCTCATCCCTGATGAGAATTTTTTATTTTCTCCAGGTGATAAAAATCATTGTTCAAAGCACAGTATAATCTGATGATCCAGAAATGTGTCTGGCCAGGTTGTGAACAGGGCTCCAAAAACAAAAGCATGATCCAATCGGTTTTTTGGGGTTTTGCCTCGTTCTAATGAATTGCTAATGGAAAGGAGAATAATCACTTTCCCATCCCCTTAATTTTTCACAAAACATAGTCATTTCCAGTCCTTCCTTCAACACCTGTAAAGGAAACAAGCATTTTCCCCTTTTTTATTGGTTTCAAATTCTGGTCTCAACGTTTGCAATATGTATCTGTGTTTGGTGATCATAACCCCAATACTAATGCACTCAGACATCATGACACTTCGATCGAGGAGGTATTTCATAGTTTACAGCCCTTGCATTTTAACTGTCCTATTTCCTTTAAAGCACAACTAGCTGCTTGTTTACAATGATATCCTTTTTATGTATATTTTGTATAGTGTGTTATCATTTCTGCCAAATATGGTTTTGCATTTTGGATAAGTAACGAGTACAATAGGGTTGTGTTCATGTAATACCTGTTTGTTGGTGTGAAACTCTCCAATCAGCTGGTAGAAATCTTCCTGCTAACTGTGTTCTATCCAGTCAGTCTTTGTGTGATTGTAAGATGTGCTCCTTGGTAGTACTCCCAGCTGTAGATTTACCAGCTTAAAAAAAAAGTTTGTTAGGCTCTGTGCAATAAAGTGTTTGCAGTCTGATTTTCTGGAAGAAATTCCCTATGGATGTCATAATTGTTGTATATTGAACAAATATTTATACTTATGCAGTTGCATAACATTGAAATAAAAATTTAGCATGAAAAGATTAAGACTGGTAGGTTCTTACCTGTTCCCCCTCTCCCTGTCTCCCTCCTCCCCCAAATCCCCCTGAAAGAAAGTTGCCAAATATAAAAGAAGTTGTTAAATATAGTTATAGGACTCTAGAAACTACAGGATTCTATAAATTTGTTATATCAAGAGCAGTAAGGCTACCAAAAGAACAACTAACCAAGAAATTGCTTGTTGAGATACTTCTTTAAATTCCCCAAACAATTCATTTTCTAAGAACAAGAAAGGAGAATTTGAAGATAAAATAATATACACTCTTGGTCGTGATCAATTTTTGTGCTTATAAGAATAGTTACATAGGTAAAGAAAATCTACACTCCTGGGAATAATCATGACACTGACCCTTTTGTGGTTTTCTGTTACTATGGTATGTAGGACTCACGATAAAGAATTTCCCAAGGATATTAAAGACACATTCAGAACACACCTCACAAAGCTGATCTCTTCATCAACCATTCGTCTGGCAGTTATTAGCTCTTCCTCTGTGCCAGAAATTGTGGGAAGTGCTGGAAATACAAAGATAAAAATAAACAAGCCCCATCCTCAAGGATCTTCTATAAAATGTTTCAGCATGAACATATGCTAGTATATGTTTTTAAAAATTTAAGACAGTTTGGGAGGGAGTTATTAGTAGCTGCTGAAGGGACAGGATCAAGAAAGGTTTCATCAAAAAAGTATTTCAGCTGAACTCTAGAGAAAAATAGGGATTCTTTGAAAAGGAGTTAGAGGAATACTCCAGACACGGGGAAAAGACAATTTGTGCAGAGACAAGAAGGGAGGTGAGGAGTATGTTAGGAACAGCAAGAAGATTACTTTGGCTGACCTGGAGACTGTGTGAGTTGGGAATAATATATAATTGTGTAGCTAACAAATAATTGAGGATTAAGTTTGTAAAAATAAGATATAAACAACCTCTCATTTTGGAAATTTTGGACACAGGATTCAAAATCTTATCCTTTGACTCCAAATCCATGGTTCTTTCCAAGAAGTTAATGATTGTGCTTTAAAAATTAGTGTTTATCGTGGTAATTAGATAACAGAGAGACATTCAGAAAGAAGGGAAAACCTTGACTCATGCTCAATCTCTAGTACACAGTGACTGGGACACAAGGCAGTCTCTCAGGCCTCTACATAACTCTCAGAGACTATATACATCATCTAGAGTGTTCTGACCTGCATTGGGAGAGGGAGTGCTTCATCTGAATTCTATATACCAGTGAGATCACAGGTCCACTAACTAGCCTTCTGGATGAGGAGAAATTTCAAGAGAAAAAAAATTCTATTTAAAACGTTTTAGGAAAGAGAACAAACATTTGTTAAGTACCCACTCTACGCTACTATGCTAGCCTTTTACAGAAAGTCTCACTGATTCCTCACAATAACCCTGGGACATAGGTGCTGTTATGATCCTAATTTTATAGTTGAGGGAACGGAGGCAGGTGGGGGTTAAGTGACCTGCCCTGGGTTACACAGCCAGGAAGTGTCAATGGCTGGATTTGGGCTCACTATAATGCCCAATTGCCTTTTAGATGAAGCCTGGATTTAAGGGACCTCAAAACATTATTTCTGCATAGAATAGTAATAGCTTTCATTCATATGCTGAAAATCCATTTTGGTCTAGACCACATCCATTAATATCATGGGATTCCTACAATAACCCTGTGAGGAAAACAGTTCAATTATTATCCCCCTATTTTACAAGTGAGGAAACCGAACCTCCTCATGACTTTGCCAAATATTCAAACTAGATTATCTAACTCCACCAATAACTAATAATAGTGGCTAGAATCTACAGTGCCTTAAGGGTTTGCAAAGCACTTTATAAATAGTTCCTTTTTTCCTCACAACAACTCTGAGAGGTAGGTGTTATCCTCATTTTACAAAGGAAGCAAAGAAAGGTTATGTGACTTACCCAGGGGCACATAGCTACTACACGCAACATTTAAAATTAAACCATTTTCTAAGAATTTTTGATTCTTTTAGTAATGAAGAAACAATCCTCTCTACAGTTCAGTGGAAAGATCTGGGTTGTTGAAGACAAAGATCCTGAATTTGAAGTCCATTCTCATCATTTTACTGCTAATGTGACTGGGCAAATTGTTTCTTCAGGCCCCAGTTTCCCTATCTATAGAACAAGGGGACTGAACTAAAGGACTACAGTCCCCACCAATTTTAAATCTGTGGTTCTATGACCTTAGGACTTTGACATTGGTTCTCCTTTATCCTAGATTAAACATATGGTGCCCTAATCTTATTTTCCTAACCAAACTATAAATTTCTCAATGGCAGGAACTAGATCTTAAAGCATTGGCAACCAAAGGAAGCTTTCATGTGAAAGCTTTTTAGTGTATTTCTAATCCAACTTCTGGGGACTGATTGAAAGTGATATATATATATACATATATATATATGTATGTATATACATATATATATGATTCAATCAATCAATATATTCAATCAATATATATGTAGAGAGAGATAAGACAGACAGATAGATAGAAAGATAGATGCATAGATAGGCAGACAGACAGACAGATAGATGGATAGATGATAGGAGAATCTGGCTGTGGGTCAACTTCAGTCCAAGTTACTCATCAGTGTTAATATGCCCACACATGACTATAAATTTCATTAGATTTTTTCAAATAGATTCAGAGCTGGAGTGGACATTCATAGAGTGTAACAACAAGCATGTACAAGGACAAGTACTAAGGCCACTTTGTGAAATCATTTCAGGAAGTTCCAAATCACATTAGGAAAATCCCAAGACACCTAGTTCTCTATTCCCTTATACCCGGGTCATTAAAATCCTTCTTGGTTTTAAATTGAGAATTTGTGGATGGGTGAAGAACCATCAGACAAGAAAACTAATCATTCCGAGTAATAGTATTCCTTCTAATTAATCAACAGGCAATTACCCACTTAATATATTTGGTTCATAGCACGGGAGGAACATGAGAGAGCAGAGCTATGTTAATTATAGAAATTTGCTCCCTGATGTGTAGGCCAGTCATTAAGCAACCATGGGATGGTTCCTCCATACATATAGTGCTTACATTGGGATATTTTCTCCTTGAGGACCGAATAAACTTTATATAGTCTCTTTTTCTTTTACTCCAGTTATGATCACCATTGTAGCCAACAAGAAGAGGTGAAGGAGGCTCAATGAAGAAAGAGTTGGGCCCAGAAGTAGAAAACCAGAGTTCAAATCCTGCCTCAGACTATGAGTTTGGGCAAGTTTATTTAACATCTCTGCCTCAGAATCTTCATCAATAAAAATGGAGTGTTGTGAGGATCAAAATAAATATCTAAAAGCACTTTGCAAACTTTAAAGTACTATATTAAAGCTATTATTTCATTCAGTCATGTCTGATTCTGTGACCCAGTTTGGAGTTTTCTTGGTAAAGACACTGGTCTCTGACTCATTTGACAGATGAGAAAACTGAGGCAAACAGGGTAAAGCGACTTGTCCAGGGTCACACAGCTAGTAAGAGTTTGAGGCTAGATTTGAACTCGGGAAGATGTCTTTCTGACTCCAGGTTTGGAGCTCTATCCCCTGTGCCACTTAGCTGCATTAAGGTATTCGCATTTGACCTAACTTCTTCCTCCCATTTGACGTAACTTCTGTCAGCCCACACTCTAAAACTTTTATAAAGACCTTCTCCTAGAGTAGTGTTGGCAAAGGTTTTCAAGTTTGTGTGCCCAGACTGCAATTTTAAGCTGCCTGTGAGCCCCTCCACATTACCCCAAAGAGTGGAGGGAGGAAGTGGTCACTTTGGGCAGCTGGACAGACATGCAGGGCATGCAAAAAATGTCCTCAGGCACTAGGAAGAGGGGAAATGGAGCAGCTCCCCCACATGCTCCACACCTTCACCAACACTGCCCTAGAGTTTTCGGGTTCATAATCTTCCTCCCAGAACCAAGTCCTGGGAAAGAATTATTACAGTGCATTAGGATGCCCCACTCTTTGGTCGTGTGTACAGCTGGGGCTTTCAGTGGGGAGAATACGGTGTCTGTGTGGTACAGTGGGAAAAAAATATTGGATTAGAAATCATCAAACCTAGGTTCAAATGCCACTTCTACCATGCCTTAATTTTACATTGAAAAGGCCTCTTAGCCTCATCGCTCCTGAGTTTCCTCACCTATAAAGTGAGAGACTTGGACAAGGCAACCTCTGAGGTCCTTTCCCCTCTAAATCTGGGATTCTATGAACCACCTGCCCCTGACTATCAGTTCAATGCAATCGAGATGGCAGGATCATAAGTTTAGAGCTGGAAAGGACTTTGGAGGTCACTTAGTTCAATTCTATTTTACAAATAAGGAATTTAAAACCCAGAGAGAGTTAATGATTTTCCCAATGTCTCCTTGATAAGTAATAGGGGGAGAGCTAGAATTTGAACAGTTTGAACACAGAGCTGCTCAACTAATCCAATGTTCTTGCTTTTTTTTTTTTAAACCCTTAACTTCTGTGTATTGGCTCTAGTTGGAAGAGTGGCAAGGGTTGGGCAATGGGGGTCAAGTGACTTGCCCAGGGTCACACAGCGGGGAAGCATCTGAGGCCAGATTTGAACCTAGGACTTCCCATCTCTAGGCTTGACTCTCAATCCACTGAGCTACCCAGTGCCCCCAATGTTCTTGCTTCTTAACCGAGATGTTTTTGCTTTCCATAAGAAAGAGGTAGTGCAGCGAGGTGCCTCAGTGGATAAAGTACCAGCCCTGAAGTTAGAAAGACTTTTCTTCCAGAGTTCGAATCCAGCTTCAGACACTTACTAGCTAGGTAACCCTGGGGGGAGTCTCTTAACTTTCTTTGCCTCAGTTTCCTCATCTGTAAAATGAGCTGGAGAAGGAAATGGCAAACCTCTCCAGTATTTCTGCCAAGAAAACCCCAAATGGGGTCACAGAGAATTGGGCACGACTGAACAACAAAATAACAAAGCAAAGAAGTCCCAGTGACTGTCCTCTAAAGGATCAGAGGCTGGCTCAAGGTTGAGAGAGCTAGAGCTGTAGAAGGCTACCCAGTCTCTCTAAGGAGGATTTCTGGGGCCAAGCTCATTACAGCCCTTCCCATCCAATGAACCCTTGCCAGTTGGCAGCAGCTCCATCCTCCTCCTCCTCTGGTGCATGTGTGTCTATCTCCTGTGTGCTTAGCAGCATCCCGCTTGGCTCACGCTAGGCTGTGCTACCTTATGCATATTTGATAGCCAGAGTGGCCTTAGGTTCAAATCCATTAGCTCTTTGGTCACCTCAGGCATTTGTACAGGCAAATGGGACTCATTAGCGAGGGAACCTCATAGGATAGACACAGCTGCGGCCCCGGGGAGCTTTGGAACAATATGTCCTGAAGAACAAAATCACCATATCTTATTTATAATATCACTGGGTGATCTAAGAAAGCAATCTCTGTACTCTACATCTCTGACTATATAATCCATGCCTTTCACCGCTTTGCATGAAAGCCCTTCAGAAGGGCAATTTGTTTCAGAGACCGAAGCCCCGCCGCCGTGTACGCTTTGACACGCCACCCAGGGTCAGACCTGGCTTCCAGTTGTTTGAGATGTCATTCTGTTCGTGGAAATGGATGGGAGGGGAAATCTGTTGCATGCAATTACTAATTATGGCTCCACACATGTTTGTTTTTCTCTCCTCAAAAAAAAAAATTAATACCACCGAAAGCTTATAGAAACCCTTTATAAATATTCATTGGATTTATCAGCCAGCCCCGTTGGGAGATGCCTGTGGCCCTGAGGGCTGAAGTATGTCGATGTCTCTAGACCCTAAAGCAGGCACCCAGCATCTCCAGAGCCTTCATATGTCACACCGGCTTCAGCATCTCCTGGGGTCCTAACCCGCCTAATCAAAATCCCTCATCTGCCATTTCTCTCCCTCCAGAATATACATATGATGATAAATGATGTTCTCTGGAAGCCATTCATGAAACTGAAAGATGCCTGCTCAGTTTGGGTCTGGAGGCACCACTGTGGCTGGTCCCACGGCAGCCCCCATCTCCTTGGGAAATGGTCATCCATAAAAATACACGGCTGGAAAAATGTCTTCGAACACACAACACTGTGAGGAAATGTCACCGTTTTTACCAACACAGAGTAGGAGGAAGCATTTCTCACAGCTGGTAGTATCTTTATTTTTAAAACTTTTATACAAATTGACACTTCCCTGGTTGGATTTTGGCATAATTATGGGTTGTCTGCGAATACCAGTTAAGAGTTGTAGCTGGGGGTGTGCAGAAGGAGGTCTGAGCCTGGCTGATTTAGATGGGCATCTTTGAGAAAAATTATTTCTGTGTGGCCTCACTAAGGACTACGCTGTGTATACCTGGGGGCCAAGTGTAATAACAGATGGAGGATGGAATGATCCATAGCTGAGTTAAGAGAACAGAGCTAGAGACCCACTAAAAAAGGCTTAAAAGGTTACCTTGTTCTCTAGTGACTTTAAAGGTTACTGAGGGCCAGCAACTTGAACCATTTGCCACAAAACTGTTAATCACTTTTAAAGAATGCACCCGAATACAAGAAATAATCATAAATTTCAAGATGACAATAAAAAGTCAGTTTGGGAATTCTATGGATTTGGGCTTTTCCTTTTGAATGGAGTGGATTTGAATGATTTAAAAAGCAGTTTTATTACAACTTCAGACTAAATTTGGTTTCAGTCATGCCTGACTCTTCATGATTCTATTTTGAATTTTCGTGGCAAAGATACTAAGAATACTTTGCCATTTCCTTCTCCAACTCATTTTATAGATCAAAAAACTGAGGCAAATAAGGTTAAGAGTCTTGCCCAGGGTCACACAGCCAGTACATGTCTGAAGCTAGCTTTGAACTCAGGAAAGTGAATCTCAGAATCTAGGCCTGGCACTCTGTGCATTATGGTGCCATATATCTGCCCTCAGACTAAATACAGGAATTTGTAAAGTGATGGGAAGTAGAAAATTGGAGAACTAGATTCCAAAAGACTTGAATTCAAATCCTGTTTAAGAAAAGTCATTAGCTGTGTGACCCTGGGCAAATTATTAAACTTCTCTGAACTTCAGTTCCTTCATCTATAAAATGGCATGGATTAGGTATGGGCTTGATGGTCTCTAAATTTCCTTCCAGCTCTAAGTCTTTCATCCTTTGGTCTTGCCCTGGAATTAAGGGCCATTTTGTTCAAGTCTCAGTGTCAATGTCTTTTTGTGGTAATATTTTTTTTTTAGTTCCGAATTCTCTCCCTCCCTCTAGGCCCTCTCTCACCCGAGGAGAAGGCAAGCAATATAATATGCATTATACTTATGGAGCCATACAAAGCATGTTTCTATATTAGCCACATTGCAAAATGTTAAATAAAAGAAAGTAAAAAAAATATATGCTGCAATCTGCATTCAATTCATCATTTCTCTTTCTGGAAGTGAATGGCATTTTTCATCATGAGTCCTTTGGGATTATCTTGGATCATTGTCTTTATCAGATTAGCTAAATCTTTTGCACTTGATTATTGTTGTAATATTGATGAGACTCTGTACAATGTTCTCCTGGTTCTGCTTACTTCACTTTGTATCAGTTCATACAAGTCTTCCCAGGTTTTTCGGAAACCATCCTGCTTGTCAGTTCTTATAGAACAATAGTATTCTATCACAATCATATACCACATTTGTCCAGCCATTCTCCAATTGATGGGCATCCCCTCAATTTTCAATTCTTTGTCACCCCCAAAAATACTAATATCATTATGTACACATAGGTCCATTTTTTTCTTTGATCTCTTCGGAACACAGACCTAATAGTGGAATTGCTGGCTCAAAGGATGTGCACAGTTTTGTACTTTATAGTTTTATATCTTATTTTATATTTTATAGTCCTTTGGTCATAGTTCCAAATTGTTCTCCAGAATGGTTGGACCAGTTCACAGCTCCACAAAAAGTGTATTGGGAGCAGTATATGATATCCAAGGCAATATGAACAAATGAGATATTACTGGCTGAGGACTGTGTATTTGCAGACAGATTTAATCTTCATGATGCTTAAAGAGGACTTGAGATGCAGTTATTAAAGGCAGCAGTGACAGTGTGATGGAAAGAGTAATATAACTAAAATCAGATCATTCAGGTTAAGTCGCTGCTCTGCCACCTGCATGACCTTGGGCAAGTCACTTAACTTCTGTGGACCTCAAGGTCCTTATTTATGAAAGGAGGGGACTAGACTAGAAGGGCTAAAGGCTTTCTTCCAGCTCTAGAAGTAATAGAATCCTAGATGTAGACGTAGAAGGGACCTCAGAGACTTCCTAGTCCAGCTTCCTCCTTTTACAAAGAAAGACACTGAGCTCCACAGAGGCTATGACTTGCCCAAGATCATACAAGTAGCCAGTGTAGAGCCAGGGTTTGAATGATTGTAAATCCAGGATGCTTTCCATTGTCCCATCCACAAATCAATGTGACCTTAAGTTCTCTAAGGAGAACTGGAATACAGACAAAACTGATTAGAGGAGAAGCAGAAGGAAAAGAATGGCTTCAAAAAGGAAAACCTAACTAGGACAAAGGGACAGGTAGGTGGCACAATAAATAGAATGCCAGGCCTAAGACCTGAGTTCAAATTTGATCTTGGACACTAGCTATGTGACCAAGTCACTTAACCTTTTTTGCCTTAGTTTCCTCATCTGTAAAATGAGCTGGGGAAGGAAATGGCAAATCATTCCAATATCTTTGCCAAGAAAACCCCAAGAAGACATGAAGGGTCGAAATGATTGAAGTGACTGAACAAAATAGAACAAAAGGACCAAGGCTGAAGAAGATTATTAATATCTGCTCAGGCTTGTGGGAAGTGGTCATCCCCAGAAAACTTGGAATGAGTAGCCCTCATCCCTTGACAAGATGCACAGTAAGAGGGTGAAAGAATGCCATGCTGAATGCCTACTTAGACCACAAATCCTTCAACTGGTCCTCTGTGGCCTTGATCTTGAAAAGGAGGGAAAACTGAGGACTGCTCATTTTCTGTCAAACACAGAAAACTCTATTTAAAGGTCAGGGATGGTGCTCTAACATACTCTGCCCTCAGGAAAAGGAAACGTGCTTCAGAGGCTGGCACATAACATGTTTTATAAGAATTTAATTTTCCCATGTAAACCTTTAAGATGCAGCTCAAGCATCATCTTCCATATGAAGCCTTTCCTGATGCCCTGAACTGCTAGTACCCTCTCTCCTAAACTACCTTGTATATAGAGTGTTTATTCACTTTATGCTGCCTATATTTTTGTTTGCAGTTGTCTCCCTCATTAGAATGTGTTTTCCTTGCAAGTAAGGATTTCATTTTTTATCCTTATATCCCCAGCACCTAGCAAGTGCCAGGCATATCACAGGAATGTAATAAATGCTTGCTGATTAAGAACTAGGAAAAAAATTTCAATCAAGCCATTAGATAGAAAAAAACAAAACTTCAGGTCCTCTAAGCAGATTCTCTGTTACCTTCTGCTAAATTTCCCTTCAATCATGGAGGGCAAATGAGATGCTTAAAACATCATAGAGAATTGTTTTATAGATCCTCTATACGACTATAAAATACTAGTGCCGATATCACTACCCAAAGATGAACACAAATCTCATTGGCTGAAAAAAAATTTTTTTTAATTTATCTCTTAGTATGCAGCAAGGGATGGAGAACAATATTGTCTTCTTATCCTTCACCTCACCTCCTATTACTTAGGGAATGAAAAGAACTGACTTGAAAAGAGGTTCCTTTTGTGTTTTGGCAACCAAGAAAATTTCAAATGAAACTTACTAGAGAGTTGTTCGGAGCCAAAGTGATGCTGCCATTTTTCATTTTTAAATGTTGAGACTTTCGAAGAAAAATGCACTCATTCCATAATTTGCTACTGAGTTATTAGTGATGAATGGAGATCTTGGGATGAGCATAACTGGCTCGCTCACTCCTGGGTGCTGCAATTCATTCCTCAAGTCTCCTTGGATGGAGGCTGGCCAGCTTTTATGTACTACTGTGTTATTTGCTCAAACTCACTATGAAATGCAGGGTCAGCTCACTGAGCTCTGGCACACAATAATAACACATTTTTATAGGAGTAACTTGTCAGGGCCAACAACAACATGTGATACATAAAACCAATAAACACACCGAGTATACAGATTCTAGCCTCATAACCAAGATAAAGCAATAAAATTGACAGCAGCCATCAAAACACTCCCATTCTGACTTTGCACTGTGAATTTACTGTTGCTTAAAACAGAGCAGCTGTCATAAAATATTAGATTAGAACGAAGTTATGGAGTTGCAAGTACATACAATGGGCTGGGCACTTGCATGGTAAATCATATCAAGGCGGAAAATTATAGATTTTTCCAAACTTGGAACACTTTGACACAAGCAGGATATTAAATCACACACACATACATATATATTAAAGTAACATTTATAATATACGTGTGTGTGTGTGTGTGTGTAATTTTTCCAAATTAAACTTAAAAAAGAATTCTGTCTATTAAGTGGTGGAAACATTTTTAGTCTACTTGGTGGAGGAGCATAATTCCACCATTGGAATTATAGATCCTGATGAGTCTTGGGAATGTAAATAATGATTCCTCTTTCTAGTTTTAACTTCAACAGGAATACCACGTATATTAAAAATATATTCAGAATTCCTGAGTTCAAATCCAGCTTAAGAGACTTATTAAATGTGTGACTCTGGACAAGTTACCTAGCTGCTTTGCCTCAATTTTTTAATTATAAAATGGAGATAATAATAGCATCTAGTAGGGCAGCTGGGTGACTCAGTGGATTGAGAGCCAGGGTTAGACACAGGAGATCTTAGATTCCAATCAGACCTTGGAAACTTCCTAGCTGCATGACTCTGGGAAAGTCACTTAACCCTCATTGCCCATCCCTTCCCACACATTACTGATTCTAAGACAGAAGGTAAGGGTTTAAAAACTTATATCACCTAACTTCATATTTTTTATAACAATCAAATAACTTTAAAAATTTTTACTTAGAACAGTGCCTGGCATATAGTAGATACTATATAACTATTTGTTCCCTCCTTCCCTTTTTCTTTCCAATTGAAGTGGAGTCTTCTTTTCCTCCACCCCCTATTATTCAATTCTGGTCTGGGCTTATTGTCCAATTTGTAGCAATGGTCCCAGTTTTATTTGCCAGAATATAAATTCAATGGATTTATATATTCACAAATAAATGATGAATTTTCTTGTTTTCCTTTGGAGATTTCCAAATGCAATGTCCTTTGATTGCCCATGAACTTCACGGAAGAAGTTCCACGGCTTTCTAGGAATTGTTGCACCCAAGACAATGTAATCCACCAACAGGAGCACCTGGAGACACTGGATTATCTCTTAGAAAGCTTATCATTTGAGACATCATTCAGGGCAGGTGCAATCCCCTTTTGTGTGCATTTCTCTCTTGGATACTTTGCTCATCTTTGCTAATCAGAAGATCTCTGGTCAGTTCTGAATTACAGTTTCAATCCATGCCAGCTTGAAAGTTGCCTCTAAGACAAAGGGAGCTACAGTCTTTTACAGATGTACTAATCTGGGCCAAGAAAACCCCAGGTACCTTTGAATGGACCAATGTGAACAGATCAGAAAGGGATAATTAGGGGTTGGTAGAATTCCTTAGGTGGTAGGACCTGCATTGAATGAATTTGTTAGTTATTCTGCATACTTCCTTCTACCTTTCCTCTCACTCTTCCCTGTGGGAGAAGGAGCCCTGTTTAAGCAGCTTATGTTGCAAGGAATGCGGGAGGAAAAAAACCAAGAGTGTCCTGCCAGTCCTGAAAATTCATGAAGCTTTCCTGGCCTCCTTTGTGGCTGTTAACCCCTCTTATAATGATTTTTTTTATGTGTTGTATTCCCCATTAGATTTTGAGCTTCTGAAAAGGCCTGTCTTCTATAACGTGTACTTGGCACATAATAAGTAATTAGTACTTGTGGGAGCTTAAATCATGCAGGAACTTAGGACAAGGTGGTCCCAGGAAGGTCCAGACCAGAAGCTGTGTCAGCTAAGACACAGAGCTGCCACGTACTATTAAATGAGGCAGAATGGCTGACATGGCCAGAGAAATCAGTAGGTAGTATATATCTAAGCAGGCAGGAGATCAAATTAAAGGAAGAACAGACAGGTACTGAAGGTCTAACCGGGCAGGCAAGAGCCACTACCCGAGAGGATAAGGCAGCAGGAATTAAAAAATAAAAAAAATACAGTATCAGAGACCGGAGAACAAAGGTGAAGGACCCAGACAAAAGGTCTGGACAGCAATGGTTTCCAAGTACCAGGCCTGAGCCACCAGCTCCAAAGATGAGGCCAAATATCAAGCTAAAAGGTTGCTGGGGGAAAGGTTCATTTTATATTTCCTAGCCAGGACCAGGACTGACCTCAGAGAACACAGGTGAGCTCAACCCCACCATGGACAGAGATATGGGGTGCCAGGAAGCAGAGAAGGGCAGCATCTGCTGACCTCCATCCATAAAAGTAAAATTTTTCTTTTTCCCAAGTGAAACAAAGCTTTCCATGTGTGTGGTAACAAACCCCTTGATTAATACCTAGAAAAGCCAAAAAAACCCAGTAAAACCAGACTTTTACCTTCCCAATTTCTGCTCTCGGCTATCTTATCTGGACAGGAAATATTTATATCCAGGCAAGACAAACTTAATTTGTTAATCAGAGGGTCTTTAGTCAGTTCTGAACTACAGTTTAAATCCAGGCCTGCTTGAAAGCTTCCCCTAAGATAAAAGGATCTTCAGCCTTTTACAGATATATTATTCTGGGGTAAGAAAACCCAGGTACCTTTGAATGCACCAATGTGAATAGATCAGAAAAGAATAATTAGAGTTTGGGTTAAGTGGAGCCTGTACTATTGGTCAATTCTACCCTTCTGAAAAGTGTCGAATTTGCCTGAAGAATTCAAAATCATAGTCATCATTAGCAGAGCCTTTCAAAGTTTGCAACATGCTTTGCAAATATTACCTCTCTTGATACTCTCAACCCTTTGAGATAATAATGTATGTCTAGAGAGGCTGGGGTTAAAATGAAAGGAAAAAGAGAGGTAGTGAGGATCCATAATCCAGGCAGACAAGGGCCATAACCTAAGAGGATAAGGTGGGAGGCATTTGAAAAAAAATGTACAGATGGTGAAACTGAATTGATAAAGCTTAGTGATTTGCCCCAGACCACACAATACAAGTCTGAGGCAGGATTCAAATTCTGATTCTACCCAGTGTAGACCTAGCTGCCCCAGGCAAAATAGCACCATGGCCTCATCTCTAATAATAGCTAAAAAGTTAGCCTTTGGAGAGTGTTTTAGGGTCCATAAAGTCCTTTACAAATAGCGGTTCATTTTATTCTCACAGCAGCCTTATGGTGAAATGCCATTATTGTCCCCATTTTACAGATGAGGAAACAAAGGCACAAAGAAGTTAATCAACTTGCTGAAAATTCAGACAGCTCAGCTTCCTGACTCCAAGCCCAGAAATCTAAGATCTCTAGGTCACCTATATATTAACAACAAGCTTGTTTTGTGGTACCATAATCACTTCCAAGAGTACTATGAAAATTTCAATAAATAAGTAAACAAATAAATAAATGAAACGAATGAATGAAATAAATAAATGAGCAAATGAACAAACAAATGAATGAATGAAAAGCAAAAAAAAAAAAATTAAAGGAAAAAAAGAAAGAAAATTTCAAGAACGGAAAGACAAGATTCAATCAATCAGCAGTTATGAAATGCCTGCTATGTGTCAGGCACTATACTGGGCTCTGGAAATGCAAATTAAAAAAAAAAAAAAAAGGAAGAAAAGAAGAAAGGTGGGCCATTCCATCAGGGGAAATTGAACTTAAGTTGTTTTAATCTTAGAGTATGTGTAGCCGAAGTATGTGGGTTACAGCTAGGCTGGGGTTGAGTGAGGAAGACAAGAGCTCAAATCCAGCCTCAGAAACTTCCTGGCTATGTGGTCTTGGTTAAGTCACTTCACCTCTGCCACTGGGGAAGGAAATGTCAAACCAGTCCAATATCTTTGCCAAGAAAACCAAGAGTTGGATATGCCCGAATTGACTGAGGAACAACAGTCTAAAATCGAAAGTGCTCTAAAGTTTTACTCTCTACCCCAACCTGGCATTGAGGAGACTCCGGGTCCTCACTAACAGTGGAGACAAACTTTGGCCAAGCTCAGCTCGCTGGGAAGGTGTCCCATACAGGCTTGGTGATGACTGAAAGCATGGCTCTTTTGAAGCACCCAGGAACCTCAGCGTAGCAGCCAGCACTGATCTGGTGTTAAACCCCAGAAAGGCAGAGGCACAGCAGGGAAGCTCCAGGGCGCTCAGGGCTCTGGGAATCTCTTATGTGCGGGGCTTCATTGTAAAAGAGAAGGAAGGCTTCATGTCCGAGGCACCTGAGGCTAAGGTCAAAGCTGAGGCTTTTGGGGGGCTGAGCTACCACCTCTCACCGAATCCACGGAATCCTTCAATTCATTAGAACTGAGGGCTTTTTCCCCCCCAGCAAAGGTTAAGGACTGAAGTAGGACTCCCTGCCCTGCGAGTTTGGGGAACGTTGTCTTGTGAGCCTGGCTAAAGCTGTAATTTGGGCGGATGTATACACACTGGTTCTTTACTCCGAATGTCCCTTTTAGGAATTGATGGAGCGGTCGGGAAGGGGAAGGGGAGTGGGGGTGGGTGGGGGCGGCGCGCTGCATCCTCCAGGACAGCACCAGTCCAGACAGCCTCTAGTTTATCTCAATATGTCTTCTAGACCAACTGTCACAATCCAAAGCCACAATTACATCAACTCCCTCCCGACCCAACTCCCCAAACCCCAAGCAAACCTTTCAGCTTTGTTTCCAGAATTCAAGTCCCCTCCGAAACACAGAAGGAAACAAAAAGGAGAGAAATAGGATCCATGGAGTTTTTCTCCAGAGCCAAATAGACAAGAGTTTCCCGTCTTGCCCTCTGTTCCACCAGCTGCCTCATTATGTTTTTCCAAGGCCATAATGACATGGGGAAGGAGGGTCACGTTCATAAATCTGCTTTGGAAAGTGCTTTTGAAATCAGATTGAAATGAAATGACAAATTGGGTAGTTGCTAGGTGACTCAGTGGATTGGGAACGAGGTCTGGAGGCAGGAGGTCCTGGGCTCAAATCTGGCCTCAGACACCTCCCAGCTGTGTGGCCCTGAGCAAGTCACTTGACCCCCTCCCCCCATTGTCTAGCCCTTACCACTCTTCTGCCTTGGAACAAATGCACAGTATTGATTCTAAGATGGAAGGTAAAGGTTTTAAATAAAAAATGAAGTGACAATTTGAGTACTCAGAGTCTTGGGAGTTAGACACAGACACCTGTGAAGAAGACCCCCAAATGATGAGTGGCCGCTGTTCTTGCCCCTTCCCCCTACACCCCAAGCAACCAAAATGATTACATTAATTGGTGACTATCACTGACAAAGGTCAGAAGTGCCAACAAACATTTATTAATCACCTCATATGTGCCAGGCACAGCCAGAGATGGAGAGAGAAAAGAAAATTGTTCTTGTCCTCAAGGAACTTAAATTCTTGCAGAGGGGAGATATGTTCAGCAATAATCAACTAAAAGTCAAAAAAAGCAATGTCCCAAGAATTGAGGGGAGGGAGAAAGGTGCACTAGCAATGCAAACATCAGGAATGGGTTCTTGTAGGAGGGGGCACTTGAGTTGTACCTTGAATCATTCCAAGAGGCATAGACGAAAGAGGAGGGTATATTTCAGGCATGGGGACAATCTTTGCAAACTCAGAGGTGGGAGATAGATAGGATGTTTGAGGAATGTCAAGTAGACTAGATTGGTTTGAATATAGAGCACCCAAGGGGTAAGTAGTGTTCAGTTGTGCTGGAAAGTGATTCTGGAAATGATCAGCTTTGTCCCCCTCACATCATGCATGCATTCACCATGGTTGTCTTTTCCCTCTGTCTTTTATAGATTATAGCTCAGTTAATTTCATACAGGACTATCTCTCTTTCTCGCCACATATAAAACAAAAATCTTCTCCTTCCCCACTCTCTTCTGACTCTTGTCCAGTTACTTTGTTGTTGTATCTAACTCTTTGTCACCTCATTTAAGATTTTCTTGACAAAGATACTGGAGTAGTTTGTCATTCCTTTCTCTGGCTGATTTTACAGATGAGGAACCTGAGGCAAATAAAAAAATGACTTGCCCAGTGTCACACAGCTAGTAAGTATCTGAAGCTGGATTTGAACTCAGGAAGAAGAATTTTCCTGATTCCAAGTCCAGTATTCTAGCCACTGTGCCACCTATCTGCCTATTGCCCAGTTAGTTACTTCAGAAAAAAACAAACAAACAAACAAACAAACAAACAAACAAAAAACACCTCTCCTTCTCTCTGCCTTCCTTCTTTTAAAGCCAGGAAATCTAAGAAAAGAGCTAACACTATCCCTGGGTCATGGAAAAGGAATGCTTTCTCCAAATTTCAAAGCAAAATTAAATCAAGCAAGGGGTAAAACAGTGAGGCTCATCTCTAAAGCCCTGAAAAGTGCTCAAAGACCCTACTAAGAATATCTTTCCTAGTCCTTTCCTCTATCTGCCTTTTCATTTCTGTAAAGTAAGTATTATCCTCTAGTGCTAAATGTAAACAAACTTTTAATCAACTGTATTGTTTTTATTATTTTTATTTTATTTGGCAACTAGTATCGTGGCAATATTGTTTGGGGACCATATCCTTCACTGTAAATGCCTTTCGGCTTCAAAAATTCAAGGAACTGTAATTCCATATCCTTTGGGGATTAACTAGCTTCATGAGATGATGACTTAAGAATCTAATAATATTATTATTTTTATGAGAAAGAATGCCTGCCTCTGTTAAGCTAAAAGCTGCCTGGACTTGGAGGGCTAAAATCTTGGTTGGGAAGAAATGTTCCTCAAGATGTTTGGAACAATTAAATAAGACCTGGTCCTAACTATGGTTAGCAGTGCAAGGATTCGGACCACCCTGAAAGACTCAGGACGAAACATGCTTTCCACCACTGTAGAAGACTGATGGAGTCTGAATGTAGATTGAAGTATGCCATTCTTCGCTTTATTTCCTCCATTAATTTTTTTACTAGTGTAAGTGATCTGTGTCTTCTTTCACAACATAAAGATCATGGAAGTACATATTGTATGATACCATATGTTCAACTTGTATCATATTACCTGCCATCGTAGGGAGCAGGAAAGGTGAGAGGGAGGGAGAGAATGAACATGTATTACAAAATGTCAGAAAATGATTATTAAAAATTGTATCAAAATAGATGTATAAAGCAGTGGATTTGCTTATCAACTCCAGGAGGGGGGAGGAAAGAGGGGAGGGAGACAAGAATCATGTAACCATGGAAAAAAATTTAAATTAAATTAAATTTTCAAAAAATTGTATCAACCTGTCATTTGGAAAAAATAATTAAAAAACAAAAGACATGGTTAGAATCTTTATCCTCTTTGGGCATTTCACACCCTGGAGCACTATGTCCTCCTAAGGGTATGAGGAGAACCCTGGAACTTCCTGGATAACAAGTTCTTATCTGTGACTTTTTCTTTGCATAGGACAATAGATTTAGAGCTGGGGGTGGCAGGGGTGGGGGAGGGGTGTGGCAGAGACCATTTAGTCCAATAACATCAATTTGTTGAGAAGGAGTCAGAAGCCTGAAGAAGTAACATGATTTGCCCAATTGGGGTCATACAGTCATAAGTGACAGAATCCTGTGAATACAGACTTGATTTTCTTTCCATTATTCCAGAGATGCCTTTCTTTTAGTTAGTTGTGTTTTTCTAATTGAAAAGAGGCATTGGGAGGGGGTGGGCAGCTGGGTGGCTCAGTGGATTGAGAGCCAGGCCTAGAGACAGGAGATCCTAGGTTCAAATCTGACCTCAGACACTTCCTAGCTATGTGATCCTGGGCAAGTCACTTGACCCCCATTGCCTAGCCCTTAACCCTCTTCTGCCTTAGTAGATACAATTTTATGTACTTCTGCCTTAGTACATAGCATTGATTCTAAGATGGAAAGGAAAGGAAAGGAAAGGAAAGGAAAGGAAAGGAAAGGAAAGGAGCAAAGCATTGAAGGTTATGGTCTTTCTTTAGGGGTTGTATGAAAGATATTTTGGAGAGGGGACAGATTGGAAGCAGGGAGTCTCATTCTGAGGCTATCTCAATACTTCAGGATGAGCAGTAACCAGGAACTGACCTGGGCTAGGGTGGTGTGAGGAGAGAAAAGGGGGAAGATGCCAGAAATATTGAGAATGTAGAATCCAGAAGACTTGGCAACTGATTAGATATGGTGGGTGAAAGAGAAGAGTAGAGGCTGACTCCTAGGTTATAAACCTTAGCAACCAGAACAATGATGGCATGCCAACAAAAATAAGGAAACTAGGAAGAGGAATGGGTTTAGAGGAGAAAATCACGACTTGATTTGAGTACATTGTCTTTGAAGTATTATGAAATATTCAGGCAGGGATAACAGTAGGCTGTTGAAAACTTAGGACTGGAGATCAGGAGGAAAATGACCACCAGATATGTAGACTGACTTGCATCAAAATGATAGTTGAATTTGTAGGAGCTAATGAGTTAGTCTAGGAAGAGGACCCAGCCCAGGGTTCTGGGATACATGCATCAAGCAGAGGGTGGAATGAGGAAGGACATGGATGACACTTTGGTAAAGGAGAATGACAAGTAGAAAGAACCATGGGTGGTCAGAAAAACCCATGGAATAGGGAATAAGCAAGAGACGATCAACAAAGCAAGTCACTCTTTTATCATGGAGACAATAGCAGTTATTTTGAAGGTTTTTGAGCAGGAGAGGGATCTATCTAGTCAGACCTGTATTCTAATTGGTATAGCTGATTTTAGCATCTGTGTGAAGAATGGATTGATGAGAGGAGAGAAGCAGGGAAGCCAATTAGGATGCTATTATTATAGCCTAATTGAGCTTTACCCACAACGGGTGCTTAAAAAATGTTTCTTGCATTGTTGAAGGTGAGAAGGGCTTGAACTAGGGTGATGGCTCTGTGAGTAGAAAGAAGGGAGAGGATAGAAAAGATGTAGTGAAGATACAATTGACTAGACTTGTCAAGAGACTGGATACAGAGGACGTTTAGAAGAGAAAAGATGTCAGAAGTTTCAAGCATGGATGAATGAGAGGATAGTGAAGATAAGAGAAGAGGTAGTTTGGGGTGGGTTGGGAGGAAGGTTCAGGAGTGGGGAGAGATGAGTTCGTTTTGGACATGTTTCATTTAAGGTGCTAGGGTGAGTCATCCAGGTGGTTATGTTTAACAGATAATTTTTTAAGAATAAGGACCTAATAAAGTTCAAAGAAGAGCGTACACCTGGATATTCAGTGGAGTTATTTGTGCAGACGTGATAATGGAATCTATGATCGTGGATAAGATCACCAAAGGAGAGAATATAAAGGAAAAAAAGAAGGATGAGGTTAGACCCTTGAGAGGGATACCATTGTGTGAGGTCTGGGACAGGGGATAGGTAAGGGAAGTAGAAAAGATGAAAAAAGCAGAAAAGGCAAAGGAATGCTCCAAGAGAAAGGAAGAGAATCAGGAAGAATAATGTCATGGAAGCCACGGGAGGACAGAAACAGTAACCAGGAAGAAGAGAAACGATAGTTCTGTGTCAAAAGCTGCAGGGAGGTTAAGGAAGAGATCTGAGAAAAGGCCCCTGGATTTAGCAGTTAAATTGTGGTTAGTAACCTTGGAGTAGATTCAATAGAGCAGTGCAATCAGAAAGCAGATTATAAGGGCTTTTGGCATAAATTGGTAGTGACATAAGCTGGCCCTGGTTGGGATAAGGGAGGGGAAATTCTGCCTTTATTTTCTG
Organism: Gracilinanus agilis; assembly: GCF_016433145.1. Classification (NCBI taxonomy): domain Eukaryota; kingdom Metazoa; phylum Chordata; class Mammalia; order Didelphimorphia; family Didelphidae; genus Gracilinanus; species Gracilinanus agilis. Next base: position 348,822,803 of record NC_058130.1, on the reverse strand, counting down.
TGTTTTAAAGATTTTTAAAATTGTATCACTTGGATATAACAGGGAACATATTGGCTATCACATTTATGGATAGGAGAGGAATTTATGAGTAAAGAGATGGAGAGCATTTCAAGTTGTAAAATAGTTAATTTTGACTTCATTAAATTGAAAAGGTATTGTGCAAATAAAATAAATGTTGCCAAGATTAGAAGGAAAGCAGAAAGTTAGGGGAAATTTTCATAGATAATTTTCATAGACCTCTCAGATTGAGGTCTCTTAGTTAAAATATATATAGAGAGAGCTTTGTCAGAATTATGGGAATAAGAGCCATCCCCCACCCCTAACTGATAAATAGAAAGAAAAAAATGAACAGACAATTTGGGGATGAAGAAATCAAATTCATATATAGGTATATGAAAAATGCTTTAGATCACTACTGATAGAGAAATGCAAATCAAAACAATTCTGAGATCTCATACCCTTCTGATCCGCTAAAATGGCAAAAAGGCAAAATTACAATGTTGGAGGAGATGTGGAAAAGCAGGGGCACTAATACACTGCTGGGAGAACTGTGAACTGATCCAATCATTTTGGAGAACAATTTGGAATTGTGCCCAGACAGCTATAAAACCCATTGCAGGATCTATTTCCCAAGGAAATCAGGGAAAAAGGAAAAGAAGCTTTATGTTCCAAAATATTTGTAGCAGCTCTCTTTGTGGTGGCAAAAAATGGAAATTGAGGGGATGCCTATCAATTGGGGAAAGATTAAATAAATTATGACCTATGGTTGTGATGTAATAATACTGTGCTGTAAGAAACACAAGCTAATTTTAAAAAAATTGGAAAGAACCACACCAGATAATAGTGAATGATATGAGTAGAAGCAAGAGAACATTCTATACAGCTACAGATTTAATATTTGAAGAATAATTTGTGAGAGTTTTACCTCTAGAGAATGAACTGAAAAAATGTCAACATGAAAGACAATCTATATCTACATATCTATTTGCCAGATGATGACTTCTGCGGTGTGAGGAAAGGAGGGAGAGGCTGAGATACATGGAAATAAATTCTATTAATAAAAATAAATGATATCCCTGGATTCTATTAAATCTCTTTCCCCCGGGAAAGGATGGGAGGATTGGGAGGATTGGGAGAGGAAGAGAAGGGATCCGATAACACATCTTTCTAATGCATGATTGCCAAGTGCTATGGAAACAGTTTGAACAGAGAGGGATGCTCATTGTTCACTGGCCCCAAGATGTCTGTTATCACAACCCTATTAATGAGGAGGGAAGCTAAGTGAAGTGAGCAGATAGGAAAGGCATGAGTTTGAACAAAAGAAAGAAAGTCAGTCTGCTGGGCATGAGGATCAAAGTTGAAGGATGGAGAACGTGGCAGCCTTGCTCAGTGGTCCCTAGTAACGAAGACTCTGAAGAGGCATAGTCTCAGAAGTCAATCTGGTTGAAACGATAGATAAAGAAAAGGATAGTAACATTAAATTTGGCTAGTAATTGTGAATTTGCTTTAGGTCAATGAATGGGTCAAAAGAGAGAGATAGAGACAGAGATTGAGGTCATTGAAATGCCCAGAGGATGAGAGAGGTGCCTACAAATTCACTACTAAGGCTTGAAAGATCTTAAATTAGTTAGGGAAGTTAGGTCATTTCTTGTCTAAGGTAACAACGGACCAGCACACAATTTCCACAGGTTTCTAGCCCAAATGTGTAGGTTATAGGGAGAACTAGGAAATATGGTACTAAATTTAGATTCAGAGATTGTGGTTTCAAATCCTGCTTTTGACACATATTTTTTGTTTAAAGAGGGAGTTGGATTAGAAGGCCTCTAAGATCTCTTCTAGCTAAAAATACCTTCTATGATCCTATAAACTATTATCCTATGTCATGGGACTCAGGATCTTTTTAAAGTACAACAGCCATTTGAGGTAACATTTTAACTTTTCTCCCAAGGCCCTCATCCCTTCATGCTTGGACTAATGTAATAACCTGCTGGTTAGTGGACTTGCTTCAAATCTCTCCCCATTTCCCTCCATCTTTCATTCGATCACTAAAGTGATTTTCCTAAAGCAGGTCTGACCATGTCACTCCTTCATAAATCAATTCCAGGGGCTCCAAATTGTCTCCAACATCAAATACAGAATCCTCTGTGTGGCATTCAAAACCCTTCCTCACCTGACCCCCTCCTACTTTTCCAGTCTTCTCCCATCTTGCTCCTCACCAGGTATTCTTGGATCCAGTGAGGCTGGCTTCCTGGCTATTTCACCAACAAGAAATTCCATCTCTTGGCTTGAGGCACTTTTTCAAACTTGGAATTCTCTCCCTCCTCTGCTCTACCTCCTGGACTCCTTGACTTTCTTCAAGTCCCATCTTCTATGCGGTGATTCCCAAAGTGGGTGCTACCACCCCCTTGTGGGTGCTGCAGCGATCCAGCAGGGCAGTGATGGCCACAGGTGCATTTATCTTTCCTATTAATTGCTATTAAAATTTAAAAAAATTAATTTCCAGGGGCTCTAAGTAATATTTTTTCTGGAAAGGAGGCGGTAAGCCAAAAAAAGTTTGGGAACCATTGTACAGGAAGCTTTTCATAACTCCTCTTAATCCTAGTGCCTTCCCTCTCATTTCCCATTTATCTTGTATATGGCTAGTTCATACATATTTGTTGTTTCCTCTATGAGATTGGGAGCTCCCTGAGGACAAAGATTTACCTTTTGCCCATTTTTTTGTCCCCAGTGCCTAGCAAACTGCCTGTCACATAGTAAGTAGTTAATGAATGTTTATTAATTATTATTTTAAAAAATACTTGCTTTTGATCTTAGAATTAATTCTGTATATTGATTCCAAGGCAGAAGAGTGGGAAGGGCTAGGCAATGGAGGTTAAAAGACTTACCCAGAGTAACAGATGGGAAGTGTCTGAGGCTGGATTTGAACCTAGGACCTCCTGTCTCTTGGTCAATGTTTATTAATCGATTGACTGACAAGAAAGCCAATCCAAATCTATTATATAGAAGTCTCAAATCTGAGTCACTGTTTGACCCAGGAAAACCTAGGCTAGCTAATTCCCAAGATAAAACGGAGAATGAGTTTTGGTCATAAAAGAAGGAAGGACCTTATAAAGGTTAAAGTCTATATCTTCAGGATACTTACAATAGGTCTGAAATTTACTGTGAAAATAAGCTTGTTACTTTTCCCTATTTATCTTGTGTATATTGTAATATCACCTGCTGGGGTTGTCCCTGTAGATCTTAGCAGTGAAAACTAAGCAGAACAAAAAGTTTTTAAAGACTGCAAAGTGGGCTGTGTGCTATTTAAATGGTGAGAGGAAGAGATATTGGGAAAAATTTTGCTTCTTTTCCTGAAACAAAGTCATGGCAAAATCAGGTTTGGAGAGAAGTGGGGGTATTGAGAAACCAGCAGGGGGAACCAAAGAGCCACATCTTGAGCCTCATTGGTGGAAGAAGAATGGAGGCAAGATGGCAGGCAACCAACACGACTTTATTCTCTAAGTAGTATCTGTCCAGCTCACTCCACCACCACCAGTCCTCTTATTGTCTAACAGAGCACAGAGCTCAACTCTACCACCACTACCACCAAAGAAAAAAGGAAAAAAAAGGTATCTAATTGCCACTGGACTCAGGAATCAAGCTGAAAAGGCTGGTTAGGGGAAGTAGGAAGTGGACACCCTCTTAGGGGAAGGTCAGCCAGTGTGGCTGCCTGTGTTGGAATCCTTCAGACCTAAATGTTTTGGTATTTACCAATTACACAGCGTCGGGCTAAGACAATGAACATAACTATGAGCATTAAAACAAAGAACACCACAAAGAAGATTCCCACCCCTGAAAGAGCACAGGAGAGGGTTATATTGGACAGCTTCACCCCTTTTAGAGGTGGTGGATCCGCACATGTTGTGTCTTCAGAATCTGAAATTTTATGCAGATTTTCCCTGAACCACTTCAGAAAGTTAATATTGGAACAAGTACAGTCTAGGGGGTTGTGACTTAAATTAATGATCCTCTGCTGGGAGAAGGCAGAGAGAAGACCAGGTGGAATGATACGTATACTGTTGGCTGCCAGGTTGAGGTGGATTTCCTTGAGCTCGCTAAGAGCTGCCAAGCCAGACTCTGTTAGGCTGTTGTGCTGCAGGTCCAGATACCTGAGTTTGTCAAGACTTCCAAATGCCTGCTGTTCTAGGGCTGTTAGACCACAGGACGATAGAATGAGGACCTCCAAGCTGGCCAAAGGATGAAGCAGGTTGCCCTTTGTGAGAATCCCAGAGGGAAAGGAATTCCCACTCAGGTCTAGATGCCAAAGGCCTTGCAGACCCACCAGGAGCTGAGGATTTTGGGTCTCAAGGAAGCAGTTAGAGAGATTCAGGACCCTGAGGAGATGGAGATTTTGGAAAGGACTCGGGGAAGCATCAGTATGAAGATGTGTAAAGGCAAAATCCAAAAGCTCCAGCTGAGGGCATTCTCCGAAAGCCTCAGGTTGGAGATAATGTGGGTCATTATAGCTCAAGTTCAGATGCTGTAGATGAGATAGGTTCCTCAGCTGACTATTACAGCAGGAGGCTGTGTCAACTTGACTGTGGCTTAAATCCAGGTGCAGGAGGTCTTTTAGTTTCTCTAAGCAGCCTGTGCCCAAGTCCAGCTTGTGTAAGTTGCCTTTAACATAAAGATGAGTAAGGGAGGGGAAGCTGGCAGCATTGATTTGGCACAAATTGTCAATTCGGTTTTGATTCAACACTAATTTCTTGAGCTGATTCATTCCCTCAATGCCAGTGGGCAAACTGTGCCAGTGACTGTGAGTCAGATCCAACTCTTGGAGTCCAGAGAAGCACTGAAAGATGGCAGCTGACTCTGAGAAAAAGCGAGCCTGGAGGTTGAGGACTTCCACTGACATATTGCAGAGCCCTTGCAGCATGGCTGGGCTTATATTTAGATTGTTTACATCTTGATAGGTCCCAAGCCAGAGAGTGTGAGTGGTGGAATTTTTCAGCCCATTTAACACTATGGAAACATCATTGATCCCTCCAAAATTCAAGTTTTGGAAGGTCATGGAATGGAAAGCCCCATCCTCAATGTCCCAAATATTATTACCCTTCAAGTTAAGGGTTAAGTTGGTTGTCTGTTTCAAGGATGTTACATCCTTTTTATTGATGTGATGTATGGCATTCAGTTCCAAGTCCAAGACTTTTAGGTTATGGGTGGGAAACGTTGAAGGGAGTTGAATGGATGAAAGATGATTGCTACCAAGATGGAGGGTTTCCAAGTTTTCCAAATTCTGCATTGGAATAAATGTGATGCTGGTCAAGCCTGTTTGGGTAAAGGTGAGATGTTTTAGGGCCTTAGGACCCTCAAAAGCTGTGTCTGCTATAAATATCAGGGGATTTCCAGTCAGTACAATGGTGCTCAGATAATTATTGTTTTGAAAAGCATCTTCATGAACCCAGTTAATTTCACACCTTAAAAAGATGAGGAAGGAAAACAGAATAATCAATTAGAAATTTTTATAAATGGTGCAAAAACACAGACTATAGGATCACAGATTTGGATCTGGGAGGGAACTTAGAGGTCATTTAGCCTAAGCTTTTCATTTTATAAATGAGAAAACTGAGACCCAGAAACATTAAATAACTTGTTCAATGTCACTCAGAAAAATGTCAGACTCTTTGTGACCCCATTTGGGGTTTTCTCAGCATTCAAACTCAGGTCCTATGACTCTAAGTTCAACTCTTCACTCCATCATGCTATCTTCCAGACTAAAATATTCCCTTAGGTACATACTGAAACATACCCATCCCACTCTCCAAGTCCGGCATAGGGGACTTGCCTTGTTCACCACACAGGTGCCTGCCTCCTTCTGGACATTCTAAGTGGATAGTCTCCTCAAATGCCTTTCCCTTATGCAACTTGAATATGCTGGAGGGCTTTTGTTTGCTATCCAGGGGAAAGAAAATATTATAGTCACATAGTCAGAAAAGAAACTTGTCAGAGTATTCAATGAGGCTGATGACTGATACTAGGAGACTCTTGGAATAGCAAGTCATTTGGCAATGCTTTTATGCTTAAACAACACTTAAGTCAAAGCAGCTAAATCCAAAGTCTCAAAGAAAAATGTGAGTTGGTCTCAAGACCAAAAAGAATTCCCAGGAAGAACTCAAAAGTACTTTCAAATCAAATAAGAGAGGCAGAGGAAAAATTGGGAAAAGCAAAAAGAGTAATACATAAGTCATTAAAAAATGACTTTGAGGGTCCTAAGTAAAGTAAAATAAAGGAAACAACCCTAAAAGCAAGCTTAAGACTCAGTGAACTAGGGAAACTACTAGGCCTAGAATTAGAAAGGAAGGTAAGTCCAAATGGAAATAGACATCTACATATGAGAGGATATGAGTTTTTAAGGAGATAATAACTGGAATTTTCATTGTCCTTCAAAATATTTGAAAAGCATCCTATTGGTATTATTTCAATGGAGTTTCACAACAACCCAGTGAGCTAAATGCTGAAGATATGATTAGTTCCATTTTACAGATAAGATTACTAAGACCTTCTGGTCACACAGCTTATATTTGTAGTAGGTTTTGATTTACTTCAGTTTCTGTATTCTTTACATAGACCAAGATACAGATGGAAGGATCAGTTCTATCCCAAAGCAAATGAGCATTAACTGCTATTTAAAAAAAAAATTAAAATATCAACCTGTTAAGTAAAGTGCTCTTAGTTTTATTGTCCTTTTCCATTTGTATCACTAATAGCACTTTTCCCAAGTGTGGTAATATTTTAAGTGAAATGCCAGGATAGTTATCTTCTTTCAGATTTCATTGTTTTGCTTATTCTACTTATCAAGACACTCCCGTCCCTGGACTCCATCCTGACTCCAGGTCATTTTCTCTGGCTGACTCCCTTTCCTGGAATGCTTTCTTTAGTCATCTTTATCTCCTGGCTTCCCTTAAGTCCCAGAGAAAAATCCTACCTTCTACAGGAAGTCTTCCCTGACCCCTCTAATCTAGTGCCTTCCCTCTGTGGATTTTTTCCAGTTTATCCTAATTGTAAATTTTTCATACTGTTGTTTTCATATTATCTCACCCATTGGACTGTCATCTCCTTGAGAGCAAGGACTTTATATCCCCAGTCCTTAGTATAGCCTTTCTAGCACTAGCACTGGCCAGTCAGCCCCAGAGCACAGTCAGAACTTTCTGTAGCTCTTGGTGCCCAGGGTCTAAACCAGGGGTCAGCAACGTATGGCTCTGGAGCTATATCTGGCTCTTTTGAGGGCCAGAGATGGCTCTTTCTGCAGGAGCCATAAAGTCAATTTTTTTTTTCAGGCTCTGTTACAGGAGTGCGCACTGTGAGCACTGTACGGCTCTCACGGAATTACATTTTAAAAAATGTGGCGTTTATGGCTCTGGCGGCCAAAAAGGTTGCCCATCCCTGCTCTAAACCTACAGAATTCTCTTTCTTTACAGATTGTTACAGTGTGAGGGACTGTAGGAATCATCTTGTCTAAGATCTTCCTTTTATAGAGGAGGAGACTGAGGCTCTTGGAGGGGAAATGACTTATTTGCTCAAAATGACATAGTGAATGACTGACTGGATCTGAGCCTTGGTCCTTTGCCTCTGACCAAAGTCCAGGTGCTTTTCATTACACCTAATTTCCTCTCTCTATACTGCATTGTGTCTGTCCTTGTAAGCTTGATGCACTAGTCAGTGCTTAGCAGGGCTTTTTTTAAAATAATGAAAATGAAAGTGATACCCATTTGTTCAACTGCTGAACAGAGTGAGTCCATCCTAGCACTAGGAAAAAGCACTAGACTTGATACTGGATGTCTAGATTTGAAGGTGGCTGATGGAGCTTTTGGCCGTGTAAGCCTGGACAAATCACTTAACCTCTCTGATCTCTAATTTTTTCATCTATAAAATGGAGTGTTCTACTTCCCTTGCAGGGCTTTTAAGAGTAGAAAGTGACCAGCTATATGTCAAATGCCTTGTAAACCATAAAGGGCCATAGAGTTTTGGTAATATTTTCCATGTAAATTCCACAGACTTAGGAAGAAAGTACAGGAAATTGAAAGAAAAAAAAACACAACAAAAAACCAACAACCTTACCTTCTCTCTTAGAATTGATACTGAGTATTGGTTCCAAGGCAGAAGAATAATAAGGCAGTGGGGGTAAAGTGATCCCAGGGTCACACAACTAAGACAATCCTGAGGTCATATTTGAGCCCAGAACCTTCTGCCTCCAAGTCTGAATCTTTATCCACTGAGCCACCTCATTGTCCCTTTCCCAATAATATTTTAATCTTCTTAGGCTGCATTTGAGATACTACCATTTAATTGACACTTTTGCCTCTTGGAGTCAGAAAACCTAGATTCTAGTTTGAACCCTACCAATTATTTACTTCCTGACTTTGCAGCAAGTTGCTTAATTTCTTTGGGATCTCAGTTTTTCTATCTGTAAAAATGGTGATAATAATAATAATAATAATAATAATAATAATAATAAGGCACCTACATGATGCAGTGGATAAAGCACTGGGCCTGGAGTTAGGAAGACCTGAGTTCAAATCTGGCCTCAGACACATCCTAGCTGTATGACCCTGGGCAAGTCACTTAACCTCTGTTTGCTTGGTTTCCTCATCTATAAAATGAGCTGGAGAAGGAAATGGCAAACCACTCCAGCATCTTTGCCAAGAAAACCCCAGTAGATCACAAAGAGTCAGACATTACTGAAAGGACTGAACAACACTGGTTACCTAAGACATAAGAGGCAATAAATGTAGGGCAGCTGGGTGGCTCATTGGATAGAGAGTCAGGCCTGGATATGAGAAGTCCTGGATTCAAATCTAGCCTCAGACCCTTCCTAGCTGTGTGACTCTGGACAAGTAACTTAACTCCAATTGCCTAGCCCTTACCCCTCTTCTGCCTTAGAACCAAATATTCAATGTCAGTTCTAATACAGAAGGGAAGGATTGGTTATACAGCTAGTATCTGCAAAGGGTGGGACTGAAAGTCAGATCTTGCTGACGTTAGTGCTAGTGATTTAGCTGCTACTTTATGTGGCCTCTCAAGACATATACAGTTTCCATTAAAACACTGGTCATTCAGGGAAAAAGTGTACTTACCTGGTTAAATCCAAGTAGACAAGGTCTCTGAGCCTGCTGAAAGTTGAGTTTTGGAGGTCAGGTAGAAAGTTAAAACAGAAGTCAAGAAATTTTGTGGTAAATGGAAGACTTTCAGGGATCTCTTTAAGTCCCAGGTCTCCACAGTTGTAGGTTACGTTGGCTGTGACCTGTTAGAAGAAAGAAGAAGTCTCAATGTTTGAGTCAGAGGACCCAAATTCTATGATTATACAGATAGTGCTTTTTCCAGGATACTATGACATCTTCTAATCAGGAAGTTGGGAAGAGTCATTTGCATTCTGCCCAGGTTACATTTAATATTTAGTAATTAATAATTATGTTTAGTTGTTTTCAGTCATGTCTGACTCTTCTTTTTAAAAATTATTTATTATGGTTCCATGATTCATGATTACCCCCCCAATCTTTCCTCCCTCTTCCCGGCACTGGCAAGCAATTCCATTGGGTTATACATGTATCATTGTTCAAAACTTATTTCCATGTTACTCATATTTGCAGTAAAGTGATCTTTTAAAGTCAATATCCCCAATCATATCCCCATCGAACCACATGATCGATCATGCGTTTTTCTTCTGTGTTTTTACTCCCACAGTTCTTTCTCTGGATGTGGATAGAAATTCTTTCTGGATTGTCCTGCATGTCTGACTCTTCTGACCCAACAAGGTTGTTTTTGTTTTGTTTTTTTAAACTCTTACCTTTCATCTTAGAATCAATACTATGTATTGGTTCCAAGGCAGAAAAGTGGTAAGGGCTAGGCAATGGGGGTTAGGTGAACATGTGGGGTTTTCTTGACAAAAATACTGGAGTGTTTTGTCATTTCCTTCTCCAGCTAAGTGATTAATCATAGGAACATAGATTTAGAGGAGAAAGCAAAGTGAGTGGCCATGTAACCCAAACCCTTCATTTTATAGATAAGGAAACTGAGGCCAATTCCACTGAGAATCTCCTCATCACATGAATTATATGTTTAAGTCCCAGACACAATCAAAATAGAACAATTTTGTGATTTAAGCATCAATAAAAATGATGTGTCTGCCCCGGCACATGTGTTTAAAAGTATGTCCCCCACATACTGTACTAATGATTCTGCATCTTGAAGTCTTCATTCTCTCTCACTGCCATGTCCAAACAATTGCCAAGACAAGTCAATTCTACCTGCTTAATATCCTTCATATATGCTCCCTTCTTGCTACTTGGAAGCCAGTGCTCTAGTTCAAGCCCTTATCACATCTCACAGGGACTATTACCATCAGCTCCTAATTGGGTTTTCTCTTATCAGATCTGGCCTGCCTTCAGTCTCTCCTCCATGTAGTTGCCAAATTTCTATTCCTAAAGAATAGATATAAACATTTCACACTCTTACTCAAAAATCTGCAGTGGCTCCCAATGCCTCTATAAAATACGAATAAACACAAAATATATAATGTAATGAGTAAACACATTTGTATAAATACAAATTCTGTTGGTATTTAAAATTTTAAATCAGACTTCAGGGGCAACTCAGTGGCATAGAGGGATAGAGTAGTGGATCTGGAGTGAGGAAGACTCATCTTCTTCAGTTCAAATCTGACCTCAGATACTTACTAGCTATGTGACTCTGGACAAGTCACTCAATCTTACTTTTTAAAAAATCATTTATTAATATTCATTTTTAACATGGTTACATGATTCAAGCTCCTACTTTCCCCTTCACCCCCCACTGCCCCCCCCCACCCATAGCTGACGCACATTTCCACTGGTTTTAACATGTGTCCTTGTTCAAGACCTATTTCCAAATTGTTGATATTTGCATTGGTGTGGTAGTTTCGAGTCCACATCCCTAATCATGTCCTCCTCAGCCCATGCGTTCAAGCATTCATTTTTCTTATATGTTTCCTCTCCTGCAGTCCTTCCTCTGAATGTGGGTAGAGTCTTTACCATAAATCCCTCAGAGCTGTCCTGTGTCATTGCTTTTTGCTGGTACAGAAGTCCATTGCATTCAATTTTACCATAGTATATCAGTCACTGTGTACAATGTTCTTCTGGCTCTGCTCCTTTCGCTCTGCATCTGTTCCCGGAGGTCTCTCCAGTTCGCCTGGAACTCCTCCAGTTTATTATTCCTCTTAGCACAATAGTATTCCATCACCAGCATATACCACAATTTGTTCAGCCATTCCCCAATTGAAGGACATCCCCTCCTTTTCCAATTTGTTGCCACCACAAAAAGTGCAGCTATAAATATTTTCGTACAAGTCTGTTTATCTATGATCTCTTTGGGGTACAAACCCAGCAATGGTATGGCTGGATCAAAGGGCAGGCATTCTTTTATAGCCCTTTGAGCATAGTTCCAAATTGCCAGCCAGAATGGCTGGATCATTTCACAGCTCCACCAGCAATGCATTAATGTCCCAATTTTGCCACATCCCCTCCAACATTCATTACTCTCCCCTTCTTTCATTTTAGCCAATCTGCTAGGTATGAGGTGGTACCTCAGAGTTGTTTTGATTTGCATTTCTCTAATTATTAGAGATTTAGAGCATTTTCTCATGTGCTTATTGATACTTTTGATTTCTTTACCTGAGAATTGCCTATTCATGTCTCTTGCCCATTTATCAATTGGGGAATGGTTTGATTTTTTATACAATTGATTTAACTCCTTGTATATTTGAGTAATTAGACCCCTGTCAGAGTTTTTTGTTATAAAGATTTTTCCCCAATTTGTTGTTTCCCTTCTGATTTTGACTACATTGTTTTTGTTTGTACCAAAGCTTTTTAGCTTAATATAATCAAAACCATTTAATTTACATTTTGTAATTTTCTCTAACTCTTGCTTGGTTTTAAAATCTTTCCTTTCCCAGAGATCTGACAGGTATACTATTTTGTGTTCACTTAACTTATTTATAGTTTCCCTCTTTATGTTCAAGTCATTCACCCATTCTGAATTTATCTTGCTGTAGGGTGTGAGATGTTGATCTAAACCTAATCTCTCCCATATTGTTTTCCAAATTTCCCAGCAGTTTTTGTCAAATAGTGGATTCATGTCCCAAAAGTTGGGCTCTTTGGGTTTATCATATACTGTCTTGCTGATGTCATTAACCCCAAGTCTATTCCACTGATCCTCCCTTCTATCTCTTAGCCAGTTTTGATGACTGCTGCTTTATAGTATAGTTTAATATCTAGTACTGCTAGGCCCCCTTCTTTTGCATTTTTCCCATTATTTCCCTTGATATTCTTGATCTTTTGTTATTCCAAATGAACTTTGTTATAGTTTTTCCTAATTCAGTAAAGAAGTTTTTTGGTAGTTTGATAGGTATAGCGCTAAATAGATAAATTAATTTGGGTAGAATGTTCATTTTTATTATGTTAGCACGTTCTATCCATGAACAATTAATGGCTTTCCAATTGTTGAGATCCAGTTTTATTTGTTTGGAAAGTGTTTTGTAGTTGTTTTCATATAATTGCTGTGTTTGTTTTGGTAGATAGATTCCCAAGTATTTTATATTGTCTAGGGTGATTTTAAGTGGTGTTTCTCTTTCTACCTCTTGGCTGCTGTGATGTGTTGGAAATATATAGAAATGCTGATGATGTATGTGCATTTATTTTGTATCCTGCAACTTTGCTAAAGTTGTTGATTATTTCTACCAGCTTCTTAGTTGATTCTCTAGGATTTTTTTAAGTATACCATCATATCATCTGCAAAGAGTGATAGCTTAGTCTCCTCATTGCCTATTTTGATACCTTCAATTTCTTTTTCTTCTCTAATTGCTACTGCTAGTGTTTCTAGTACTATGTTGAATAATAGAGGTGATAACGGGCATCCTTGTTTCACTCCTGATCTTATTGGGAAGGCTTCTAATTTATCCCCATTGCATATAATGCTTGTTGATGGTTTTAGGTATATACTGTTTATTATTTTTAGGAAGGGTCCTTCTATTCCTATACTTTTCAATGTTTTCAATAGGAATGGATGCTGTATTTTGTCAAAGGCTTTTTCAGCATCTATTGAGATAATCATGTGATTTTTTTTGTTAGACTGTTGATATGGTCAATTATGTGGATGGTTTTCCTAATGTTGAACCATCCTTGCATTCCTGGTATAAATCCCACCTGATCAGGGTGGATGATCTTCTTAATTATTTGCTGGAGTCTCTTTGCTAATATTCTATTTAAGATTTTTGCATCTATGTTCATTAGGGAGATTGGTCTATAGTTTTCTTTCTCTGTTTTTGGTCTAACTGGCTTTGGAATCAGTACCATATTTGTGTCATAAAAGGAATTTGGTAGGACTCCCCCTTTGCTTATCATATGAAATAATTCGTATAGTATTGGGATTAGCTGCTCTTTGAATGTCTGATAGAATTCACTTGTGAATCCATCAGGCCCTGGTGATTTTTTCTTAGGGAGTTCTTTGATGGCTTGTTCAATTTCTATTTCTGATATGGGATTATTTAGGTATTCTATTTCTTCTGCTGTTAATCTAGGCAATTTATATTTTTGTAAATATTCATCCATATCTCCTAAATTGTTATATTTATTGCCATATAATTGGGTGAAATAATTTTTAATGATTGCCTTAATTTTCCCTTCATTAGAGGTGAGGTCTCCCTTTTCATCTTTAATACTGTCAATGTGGTTTTCTTCTTTCCTTTTTCTTATTAGATTGACCAGTACTTTGTCTATTTTATTTGTTTTTTCAAAATACCAGCTTCTAGTCTTATTTAATTCAATAGTTATTTTACTTTTGATTTTATTAATTTCTCCATTAATTTTTAGTATTTCTAATTTAGTTTTCATCTGGGGGGGTTTAATTTGCTCTCTTTCTAATTTTTTGAGTTGCATACCCAATTCATTAATCTCTGCCCTCCTTAATTTGTTAATATATGCACTCAAGGATATAAATTTCCCCTTGAGTACTGCCTTGGCTGCATCCCACAGAGTTTGGTAGGATGTCTCATCATTGTCATTCTCTTCAATGAAATTGTTGATTGTTTCTATGATTTCTTCTTTGACAAATTGGTTTTGGAGAATCATATTGTTTAATTTCCAATTGGTTTTTGATTTGCCTGTCCAGGTGCCCTTACTAATTATTATTTTTATTGCATTATGATCTGAGAAGGTTACATTTATTATTTCTGCTCTTTTGCATTTGTTTGCAATGTTTCTATGCCCTATTACATGGTCAATCTTTGTGAATGTACCATGTACAGCTGAAAAGAAGGTATATTCCTTTTTCTTCCTATTTATTTTTCTCCACATATCAATTAAATCTAATTTTTCTAGGACTTCATTCACCTCTCTTACCTCTTTCTCATTTATTTTTTGGTTTGATTTATCTAGATCTGAAAGAGGAATATTTAGATCTCCCACTATTATGGTTTTACTATCTATTTCCTTCTTGAGCTCTGCCAGTTTCTCCTTTATGAATTTGGATGCTATACCACTTGGTGCATATATATTGAGCAGTGTTATTTCCTCATTGTTTATACTGCCTTTAATCAGGATGTAATGTCCTTCCTTGTCTTTTTTAATCATATCTATTTTTACTTTGGCTTTGTCAGAAATCATAATAGCCACTCCTGCCTTCTTTTTCTCATTTGATGCCCAAAAGATTTTGCTCAAGTCCTTAACCTTAAACTTGTGTATGTCTACCCACCTCATATGTGTTTCTTGTAGACAACATATGGTGGGATTTTGGTTTCTGATCCACTCTGCTATTTGCTTCCGTTTTATGATCAAGTTCATCCCATTCACATTCAGAGTTATAATTATCAGTTGTGCATTCACTGACATTTTTTTTATCCTCCCTTAGACCCACCCCTTCTTCTTACACTATTTTCTTTTAAACCAGTAGTTTGCTTTGAACCTGGTATCCCTTATCCCCTCCCTTGATTGACTTCACTTTCTTCCCCCTCCTTTGTTATTCTCCTCTTTTTGTTTTTAAAGGCCTATTGAATTCCCTCTCCCTTCTTCTCCCCTCCCTTTTTTGACCTCCCCACTTCCCTGTTCCCTTTGGTTTATCCCTTCTGACTTTCTCAGTAGGGTTAGATAGAGTTTTTTATCCCAATGGATAATAAAGCTACTCTTCTCTCTCCGGGTTAATTACACTGAGAGTAAGGTTTGATTATTACCTCTTAATGCTCTCTTCCTCTCCTTCTTATAATAGTATTTATCCCCTCCCCTTCCCATGCCCTCTTTGTGTGTAATAGAATATCCTATTTTTCTTATTTACTCACATTTCTCTTGGTGTCCACTACTATCCCCCTCCCTTTCCTACCTCCCATGTCATCTTAGACCATTTAGTATCCTGTCCTCTCCCTATGAATTATTCTTCTGGTTGCTATAATAGTGAATATTATAATAGTGAATAGAGTTCACTACAGAGAATTATACATAGCATTTCTCCACATAGTAATACAGATAATTAGATCTTATTTAAGCCCTTAAAGAGTCAAATTTTAAAAATTATGAGTTTTCTTTCTTTTCCCTCTGTTTCTTATTTACCTTTTCATGTTTCTCTTAATTTTTGTAGTTGGATATCAAACTTTCCATTTAGTCCTGGTCTCTTTTGTGCAAAAACTTGGAAATCTTCAATTTTGTTGAATGCCCATACTTTCCCCTGGAAGTATATAGTCAGTTTTGATGGGTAGTTGATCTGTGGCTGAAGGTCCAGCTCTCTTGCCTTTCTGAATATCGTATTCCAAGCCTTGTGGTCTTTTAGCGTGGAGGCTGCCAGATCCTGTGTGATCCTGATTGGTGCTCCTTGATATTTGAATTGTCTCTTTCTGGCTTCTTGTAAGATTTTTTCTTTTATTTGAAAGCTCTTGAATTTGACTATTATATTCCTGGGTGTTGACTTTTCTGGGTCCAGTGTAGAGGGTGATCTGTGGATCCTTTCACCGTCTATATTGCCCTCTTTTTGTAGGACTTCAGGGCAATTTTGCTGAATAATTTCTTTAAGTATGGAGTCTAAGTTTCTATTAATTTCTGCTTTTTCTTAAAGACCAATGATTTCTCATTGAGATATTTCATGTTTCCTTCTATTTTATCAGTCTTTTGACTTTGTTTTATTTGTTCTTGTTGTCTTGAGAGATCATTGGCTTCTAATTGCTCAATTCTAGCCTTTAGGGACTGGTTTTCCTTTTCAACCTGGTCCTTTCTGGTCTTCAGTTGGCTTGCCTCACTTTCCAATTGTGAAATTCTGCCTTTTAAACTGTTATTTTCTTGCCAGATCTCTTCCATCTTCCTCAACATCTCATTTTTGAACTCTTCAATAACTTGTGAGTAGTTTTCATTGTTTTGGGAAGGTTTGGATACTTGTTTGTCCTCCTCTGTTGTCTGGATTTTCTTTGTGTAAAAGTTGTCAAGTGTTCCAGAGTTTTTCTTGATAATCTTTTTGTTCTGGGGTTCTCGGCTTGCCATTGTTAGCCCCGCCCCTTTTCAGCTTTGTCTTCACACTCAGACTGCACTTTCTGAGCTCTCAAGGGCTCTGGTCTCCTTGTCCTTGGGGCCAAGCCTCCTGGTCATCCCCGGTCTGCCACTCTGTCTGAGGCTCCTTCAGCAGTCTCAGAGGTTGCTTCCACAGCCTCGCTCCCGTCTGCACCGAGTCCTTACTCAAGGTCCAAGCCTGCGCTCAAGATCTTTGTCCAAGCCTAGGGCACTGCCTTCACCGGCACAGAAGCTCGGGAAAGTCCGTGAGCTTGAGATCTCTGTCCGCGCCTAGGGCAATGTCCCCACCCGCGCAGAAGCTTGGGAAAGTCCGTGCGAGTTCTTTAGTCTCTTGGGGTCCTACGTCCTGCAGCTCTCAGGTACAAGCCCTGGAGCTTCCAGTGACTCACTGGTTGCCCCAATCCTGCTTTCACTCTTGTGCATTGGCCTTGGCGCTGTGCGTGGTGTGGGGGGTGGTGGAGGGGCTTCTTCCTCTCGTGTTTTAGTGAGAGCTGTTTCACCCCTTCACAGCGTGGAAATGCCCCGATTCTGCATACCTTCAATGCTGTGCCCCGTTGTGGGGTTCCTTCGTTTGTCTGGATTCCTTTTTATGTCCCCTTGAGGAGTCCTGTATGCTTCGGTTAGGAGAGATAGAGCAACTGCTCCTTACTCTGCTGCCATCTTCACTCAATCTTATTTGCCTTAGTTTCATCATTTGTCAAATGAACAGGGGAAGGAAATGGCACAACACTCCAATATCTTTGCAGAGAAAACTCCAAATGGTGTCACAAAGTATCATACACAACTGAAAAGACTGAACAACCATCTGGCTACAATGCTGATTATATGATACTTTCCCTCAGAAACTATGCTTTAGCCAAATTAATTTTCTTGCTTTATTTTAAACATATGATATTTTATTTCCTGCCTTTGTATTTTTGTCTAGGTTGCCCCCCCCCATTCCTGGAATACTCTCCCTCCTCTCTCTTGGTCCCCCTGGGAACCCCTATCTCACCTCAAAGCTCAGTTTGAGCCCTACCTCCTATAAGAGGCAGTGCTCTTCCCTGGAAATTCCCTTTATTACTTTGCATTTGTTTTGGATATTTTGTATTTACTTCTCTGGGTATATGTTATTTCCACTCAGTAGGAAATAAAGTCTCTGATGGGAGGGATTTTCATTTTTTGTCTTTGTATCCCCAGAACCTAGGTGCTTGATAAAATGAAGGATGAATTGGGCTGAATTGACTTCAATCCATAAACTGAATTTGGGACCCATAGAATCCCAAAGGTCTAGAGTCCTAGTCAGGAGGGGTAGAGAAAGAAGAGAGAAAATATCAGAGAGTATGTGGCAAAAAAAAAAGACTTGGATCAGGTCTTCCTAATTGCAAGGGCAACTCTTGGTCTTCTACACTTGTCTGAGGGAGCATAAACTTAGAATTGGAAAGGAACATAGAGACGTTCAAATCCAGTCCCTTCATTTTATAGATGAGGAAGCTGAGGCACAGATTAGTTAAGTGACTTGTCCAAGATTTCACAACCAGTGAAACAAGTGACTGAGATGAGATTTGAACTTACTTAACTCCAAAGCCACCATTGTATGCATTAAGTCATGCTATTTTCATTCTGACATGACCAAAATAAGAATTATAATGCTTTTACTTAAAATCATTTTCCAAATGAATAAGATTGCCACTCCCATTTTCTCTTCTTATTCCTTCCCTATTTTTCTTTGTCCCATGTAAAATCTCATTTGTCATTTAATTCCATTCTCTCTTCTTCTGTATATGGTAATTACCACTCTTGATTCCTGGACACATACATACATACATAATTATTTCCCACTTTATTTGCAGAAAAACAATGCAGCCCAGAGGCTATAATGACTGACCTAGAAGTCAGGAAGGGTAGCTAGGTAGAATGGGTAGAGCCTGGAGTCAGGAAGCTCTAGTTGTGTGACCCTGGTCAAGTCTCCTTACTTCTAGGTCTCCCTAAGTTTCCTTATCTCTAAAATGAGCTGGAGAGGGAAATGGCAAACCACTCCCATATCTTTTCCAAGAAAACCCCAAATGGGGTCAAAAAGAATCAGACATGGTTGAAAAATGATTGAACAAAAAAAAAAAAAACAGCTGCTACAAAGAAGGCAAAATGACTAGAATCAGGTTCCACTTCTGAGCTATCCTGGCTTTATGATTCCAAAGAAGTCATTGACTATCTGCCCCCAGGTAGAACTAATTCTCTAAATTATAAATTACTCAACAGTTGCTATTGTACATTGGTGAAGGGAGTCTTCCCACATAGGAGCTGAAACCACAGGTTCATCCTACCTCCACAAACACACACATGCACACACACACACACACACACACTCATCCCACATAGGAGCTGAAATGACAGGTTCATCCTACCTCCCCATACACACACACACACACACACACACACACACACACACACACACACACTCATGCCAGAGATACTGAAGACCAAAAATAATGTCTCCAGGTCAGAGGTCTTGTGCTAATCTGATTAGAACTTGACCTCAAGACTATCCTCAGTCCATTCAGTCCAGTCCAGTTCAATCCAGTCCAGTCCAGTCCTGGAATACTGAGATAGATGTTGGTGGTACATGTATTCTATCCTATCCCATGTTTTGGAGGTTTGGGTGGGGTGGGGGGATAGTACATCCTTTGAAGCAGAGCCAAGTAAATAAGCTACTAAGCACCTGATTCAAACTCAAATCTTCTTGATTCCAGATCAGGGGCTACCTAGCTGCCCTAAACAAGCACAGTTAGAGACAGGCAAAGCAAAATGTGAAATTACAAGACTAGAGATAAGTGGGACAGTTCACCTAAAGGAAGGTGAGGCGGAGAAAGCCCATGTGTGAGGCCTCCCTGCTCAGATGAGAGGCAAGCAGGGATGGAGCCAAGATGGTGGACTAGCAACAGAGAAAGCTGGAACCACTTTGAGAATCCTCTCAAACCAACATTTTATTTTTATAAAACCCTTACCTTCCGTCTTGGAGTCAATACTGTGTATTGGCTCCAAGGCAGAAGAGTGGTAAGGGTAGGCAATGGAGGTTAAGTGACTTGCCCAGGGTCACACAGCTGGGAAGTGTCTGAGGCTGGATTTGAACCTAGGACCTCCCGTCTCTAGGCTTAGCTCTCAATCCACTGAGCTATCCAGCTGCCCCTTCAAACCAACTTTTAAACGGCACCTCAAAATGCATACTGGAGTCAGAACCAACAAGGTAAAGGAGTGAAGTCATTCTCCTGTAGAAAACAACTGAAAGGTAGGCAGAGAAGGCCTATTTCATGAGCTAAAAGTGAGGAAGTAGAAGCAAAGCTGTGCACAGAGGAATGCAAGCTGCCCACCTACCACCTACTGCACCAAGTTTTAAACCTGGGCACAAGCCAAATTTGAGACCCTGGCACCTGCCTAAGCCAACAGCAGAGCACCCCCATGCTCACCCCCTTGAAGTCCTAAGCCCTGGTACTAGCCTAATGTGAGGCCCCAAGTCCATGGTGTTTGGCCTGTTCAAGTCTGTGGTGAAGCCCCTAGCCCTAGAGCAAGGTAGCTCATGGTGTTCTGAGCCTTTCAAGGCATCAGCAGCCCCTAGAGGAGATTGAATCAGCAGCAAGAGGTGACTTTCAGAGCTCTCAGCTCGCAGGTTATCATCCCACCTTGGAAGAATTAAAACTTGCAGAAAACCCAGAAATAGCCCTAAGGAAGAAATGAATGGAGCTTAAGAGTACACTGTCTAATATGAAAACAGAGTCTACCTTAAAGATAAAGTAAAAGTTAAAAAAAAGAAAAGAAGACTGGGAAAATGGGAAAACGGTAAAAGAAATGCCTAACCAGTGAAAAATTTTATGGAGATAAAGAAGAGCAATGCACAGACTCAGTAAGGGATAGTGAGAGCAAAGCAGCCAGGTGATAAACTTCAAAGGAAAATGGGCATTAGTCTCAGGCACTAGAAGAACTTAAAAAAGAAATTTAAAAACTAAATAAGAGAGACAGAAGAAAAAAGGGGAAAAGAAATGAAAGTAATATAAAAAGAAAATAGCTTAAAAAGCAGAATTAGGCAAATGGAAAAAGAGGCACAAAAATCCAATAAAGAAAATTTTTTTTAAAAAGTAAGATTGACCAAATGGAAAAGGAAATTCAAAAGGTCACAGAAGTAAATAATTTTGTAAAAATTGGGCAAATAGAAGCTAGTAACTTCATGAGATATCAAGAAACAATAAAACAAAATCAAAAGGATGGAAAAATTGAAGAAAATATGAAATATCTCATTGAAAAAACAACTGATTTGGAAATTAGATTCAGGAGAGACAATCTAAGAATTATTGGACTACCTAATGATCAGATAAGAGGCAAGCAGATGATGCCAGAGGAGCCAACCGAAGGCAAAGCTACAGTTGAGACTGATCAGCTCATCCCAGAGGGAGACCTGTTGCTTCAGGGAGAGGGAGGGAGGGAGAGAACAGGCATTTAGGAAGCTCCTATTCTGTGCCTGTCCTAATGCTAAGCACTTTGCAAATATCTCATTTGCTCCTCACAACCATGCTGGAGAGTAAGTGGTATTATTATCATCTCCATTTGACAGTTGAGGAAACTGAAGCAGATAGAAGTTAAATAACTTGTCTAAGTCACACAGCTGCTAAGTATCTAAGTCTGGATCTGAATTTAGGTTTTCCTGACTCAAGGCCCAGCATTCTATACATTCTATATTCTGTACCACTTTCACTCTAGCCTACAGAGAGCTGATCTTGGAGTCAGAGCAACTAGATTTAAATCTTGTCTTGCTGATTACCATTAAAAAAAACCCAAAAACTTTACCTTCTAGAATCAATACTGTGTATTGGTTCTAAGGCAGAAGAATGGTAAGGGTTAGGCAATGGGGGTTAAATGACTTGCCCAGTGTCACACAACTAAGAAGTGTCTGAGTCCAGATTTGAACTTAAGACTTCCTGTCTCCAGACCTGGCTCTCAATTCAAGTCACCTACCTGTCTCTAGGTCTATCTTAACATAAAAAGAAAAATATGAACATTTATCACCTGGACACTGGCTTTTTAGAGATTCAAAGTTCAACTCCTATTAGCCTCAACATCAGTATTGGCATAGAAATCCATAATCCGACAATCCTAGTATTTCTCTTTTTCTTCCATCCTTCCCTTCTTCCTCCTGCCCTCTTAACTCTCTCTCCCCCTCTTTATCCTTTTCCCTCTTCCCCTTCATTCCCCTCTTTTTCACCATGATATGAGCTGATGAGTTGCAGGTAGTAGAGGAAAGAGTTAAGAAGCTAACTGGCTCACAGCATCCATATCCCCCATTGAGCATTACCAGACCAAACAATGACCTGCTCCAGCTTCCTGTTCCCCTGGGCTTCAGACCAGCATTTCCCCCATGAAAATCTTGAGATTACTCATACCCTGAATGCATGAGCTTTTACTGGAGAGACCAGGTCTGCCATGCTAATTGCCTGACAGTGAATCTCACTCTTAGGGGTTCCTGCTTATCTGGGCACCTTTACCCTGGGAAATGAGTGCGCTCATAGAAAAGAAGTTAGATTTTCTTCCTAATCACATGGTGAGATGGCTGCATTATAACTGTCATTAATGAAAATTGTATATTTATATCTATTTGTAATTCATTTATCGTCGTACACAGACCCCCTCCCATCCCCCTGGTCCTCTAGGGAACTCCACAAACTCTCACCCTGTTTCTGAAATGCATACTTTGCATTTCAAACTCTGATTTGGCTGAGTGAGTGCTGGGAGGCAACACATGTGGGTAGCAGCTCCCAGGTGCCACTCTTGCATGCACAGGGAGCCCTGTAACTGTTGATGATACACAGCTGCTGCCCCAGCTGTGCTGCCTTAGTTCCCAGTGCCCCTACCCAATGAGGGGTGCTCTTGGGCCCTCACTCTGGTGCCTCAGCTGGAAGCACTGATACCCTGATACACAGGAGCAGGAAAAGGTATGGCAGTATTTTTCTGATCTCCTTTTGGCCTTGCAGCTGTAGGCTTTAAGGAAGCAACAATTTCCTTCTCCTCTTGAATTTGTAAAGGCTCCAGGGCCTAAATAGCTCTAAACCTAATCCTTCTCTGAACTAAAAAAACTAAGTCTTTTATGGCATTAATGGGATCCAGAGAGGGGAGCCTGGAAGACTTGCCTAGATCTCCAATGGGGTCAACAAGAGTCCTCGGTACACTGGAGACTGTGACCAAGTAGTCAAGAGAAGCCCCCATCCATATCCAAGCCTACAAAGAAGGCAGATTAGACTCAGCTTCTTAAGGATATTAGAGCAATGGGGAGTAATAGGAAGTACATAGAGATATGCAACTGAATGAAATTAAATCCAAGTAACTGAAAAATACCCCAATTTAGCAGTTTTTCCCCCTCCCTTTGTACTCTCTTTACCTTTTGCCTTAGAATCAATACTAAATATCAGTTTCAAGGCAGAAAAGCAGTATAGGCTAGGCAATGAGGGTTAAGTGAATTGTGCAGGGTTACATGCCTAGTTAAGTGTCTGCAGTCATATTTGAAACCAGGACTTCCTGTCTAAAGGCTTGGCTCTCTTTCCACTGAGCCACCTAGCTGCCCCCCTTGGACTCATTTTGAAAGGGAGAAAAAGAAATGTCATGCAATCATGTAGGGCAATGATTCCCAAAGTGGGCGCCACCACCCCCTGGTGGGTGCTGCAGCGATCCAGCGAGGCAGTGATGGCCATAGGTGCATTTATCTTTCCTATTAATTGCTATTAAAATTAAAAAAATAATTTCCAGGGGTCAAAGTAATATTTTTTCTGGAAAGGGGGCGGTAAGCCAAAAAAGTTTGGGAACCACTGATGTAGGGTATCCTACATCTAGAGTTAGATAGGACCTAAGACCATCTAGTCTAAAACCATCATTTTACAGATAAGGAAATGGCCTCAGGGGAGATAAGTGAGTTGCCAAGGTCACCATAACAGGATCTTGGGATTGTAGAACTGAAACATGCAACCCAATAACCTCATTAAAAAAAAAAATGAACTGACCCAAAGTCACACAGGGATTAAACATGATTGCTATATCAGATTCTACCTTTTCTGATTCCAAATCCAGTTTGCAGACCACTATACCCAAACAGGCTAAAGGATAGGAATAGCAAAAATATATAAGCAATGCTCTGCCACTGGACATGATGTAGGAGAATACCACATTAGACTGTTAGTCAGAAGATCTGGATTTGAGTCCTATCCTGGCTCTTATAGTTACTGACCATATGGCTCTGGACAGAAAAGATGTTTAACCTGCCTACAGTCTCTGGACCACATCTATAACAATGCCAGCCTTAAGTGGTGGCTTGTGAGCTGTGGTTTGGAGAGGATTTTTACCCACAAAGTACCTAGAACCTGAAGTAGCACAGAATTGAGAGCCCAGAATTAGTCTCTCATATTACATTATAGTCCCAAGTGGTATGGTCCACTTAGTTTTGCATGTTTCCGTGGTTACCCATATAGTTGTTTCACAAATTCATGACTGTAAGTAATAAAATGAGTAAGTAGAGGCTTAAGCTAATCAATTTGAAAAGACATTTTAAAACAGAACTACAAAAACATTAGCTAGAGCTTAGTGTGCATAATTATTGGACCTCTGAACTGTAGCAATTTTTTCTTACCCATTGTTCTTTAGTAGCCTGAAGATTGATCCTCTGCTGTTTCTGAACCACTTCTCAGATTACCTTCAACCAGTCTGTATCACTCAGTTATTGACATATCTTCTGTTCTATTATAATGTGAGCTTCTTGAAGGCTGGGACCATATTTTATTTCTTTTTATTTCTAGTGCTTAGCACCCAGGACGCCCTTTGGTATAAGTTTAATAAATGTTTGTTGACTGTCAGACTTTGCACCTTCACAAATATGGTGGTCATAAGAACAACTCACATGTCCATAGGAAATAGTCTCTTTGCTTTGGGTATCCCAAGTCCCCATGCCCTTAGGGCTAAGAACCAAGAGCCAAGAGTGGTTCTGCTTTTAACTGCCAGGTGATGGAGGCCAGCCCAATGCAGCTCTAAGAGAGAAAAAGAGGCTGGGATACAAGGTTTGGGCAGGGTGGGATTGGGGTGTTTATACTACCCAGAGGTTCTAAGTTTGATATATTGATGGAGAAAAGTTTGTGTTCTCAAGGAGCACCTGTTTTTATTTTATTTACATCTGGTGAGTTGTAATATTTCTTTGGGATTGGGCAGTTATTAATTTTAAGGAAATGATTTTGGTCTAAAATATTGCCAATTCTTCATGTATAACAACCACTCTACCCCTCTTCCCATTTATTAGCCCTTCAATCCCTTGACCTTTCATGTTATTGGCCTGCTAACTTTCAGTTCTAAGTGATCACCACCACCAGATAGCTGTGTTCCTGTTTCCTGTCTGCCCAGAATCCTTGTGGAGAACAATGAAATCATCATGATTTCACTTGCTATAAATTTATGGAGTCTAACTTCATTGGAACCTTCTTGGTTGCAGGACAATCTTTCTTTTTTAACTCTCATTGATTTTTCTCTGTCATTCCCCACAGGGCCATTTCAAACCTTTTCCTCTCTCCTAAAATCTGTAGCATCCTTCACCCCTTCCACATACATCAGATGAACTAGACTTCTATTTTACTTAGAAGACTGAGGTCATCTAAAGTAAGCTTCCTCAACACTCCTACTCTGCAACTTAAAACTTTTGGGTTTCTTTACCCATTCATTCTCTCTTCCTTCCCTCTTATTTTAGGATGAAGAATCCCTATTCCTTGCCAAAGTTAATTCCTCTGTGTTTTTGATCTTAGCCATTCTGCCTACTCTTGAATTTTATTCACTGAATGACCAAATAAATTTTAGTATATAAATATGATAGTGGCATATGACTGCCTTGGGAGAAACAATGAAATGAAGACTATGAGTAAATATGAGAAGACTTATATAAATGAGAAGACTTATAAGATGTAAAATGAAGTAAACAGAACCAAGAAGAAAACCAAGCAAACAGAAAGAAAAACAATAATAATGGTTGTTCGATTTGAAAATGGAAACTGAAGGTCATAATGGGATTATAATAACTCTAAAAGAAGTTGTGAATGGGGAGCTCTGGATTTGAAATGCAACACGTGTTTTCTATTGGACTGGGTTCAATGTCTTGGTTAGATTTTTTCAGAACAGCTTTTTTCTCACTTGTTATTTGCTGGAAAGGATGGTTCCCTGGATGGAAGAGGGGGAGGGATATATTAGAAAATGAAGGCAAGAAAAAACAAAAAAAAATCATAGAGAAAGGAAATTTAATTTACATTTTATATTACTTCCTTATCACCCAGCCATTTTCTAAACTCTTTTAGTGCCAGAGTGAACTTACTATTGAAGTCATATATCTAATGCTGGAAGGTATTGTAGAGGTTGTCAATCCTCTCATTTATAGATGAGGAAATGGAGTCCTAAAGGGATCAAATGCTTTATTGAATATCATGCTGATGAAAAGTGGCCTAAGACCCCAGATCTTCTGACTCCAAATCCAGTGACCTCCCCACTGTCCTTTGCCCTATACTCCATGCCTCCAGATGTTTTCTCCATTATCTATTATATTTTTGATGTCCTTATTTTTGTCCATGATTTCATAATTTGCCCCATTTCCCAAAGGTGAAACTGGGGTATTGTCTCAGATTTTTCCTTTTTTTCTTTTATAAAATATAATATTTTCCCCAATTACATGTAAAAATAATTTTTAACATCCATTTTCTAAAAATTTGAGTTCTGAATTCTCTCCTCTCCTTTCTCTCCTCTCTTCTTCCCTCTTTAAGATGGCAAGCAATTTGATTGCCCAAGGTTATACTTGTGCAATCAGACAAAATGTATTTCCACATTGGTCATGTTGTAGAAGAAGACTCATTTTAAAAAAAGCCATGAAGAAAAATAGCATGCTTCAATCTGTATTCAGACTTCATCAATTCTTTCTCTGGAAGGAGAGAACATTTTTCATCATGGGTCCTTTGGAATTTTCCCTCTCTTTTAAAAACCACTTGTCAAGTCCCATGAATACTATGTTTACAGTCTCTTGAACTGGTCCCCACCTCTCTCTTCTGTTATTATCACCCCAAATTTCATTATTCCTGCAGCCATCTCCCCAGCTCAAGCCCCTATCATCTTTCACACTATTCTACTCTATGTTCAACTCAGCAAAACTGGGCTATGGCTCACATTGTTCCTCATCTCCATCTGTTGAAATCCTACTGAATTTTTGGCTTATCTTAAATGTCACATCCTTGGGAAGCTTTCCCTCATCCTCGTTTCAGATACTCACTAGCACCACTTTTATAGATCTGTCCTAGGTCATTTTATATTATTGGTATGTGATGTGATAATAAAACATGCGTATGGTGCTTTAAGGTTTACAAAATATTTTATATACTCTATCTCATTTTATTCTTAAAACAACCTTATGAGGTAGACAGAGTACTGCAGGTATGATCTCCATTCTACAGATGAGGAAACTGAGGCTTAGGGAAATTAATTGACATATCCATGATCACACAGATAGGAGGTATTGGAGGTAGAATTTAAACCCAGGTTTTTCTTATTCTGATTTCCATCTACCAGACTGTCCTGCTTTTCTATCTGATCATTTAACTCCCCTCCCCCCCGCCCCCAGTTAGATCATGCATTTTGTTGAGAAATGCTTATTTAAGCTTTGTATGTCTCTGAGGAAGTAGCAGCCTATGGTGGTTCTCAGAGAGCTGACTTTTTGGTTTAGTCAGAGATCTAGGTTTGAATCCTACCTCTGACACATAACTATGTGATCCTGAATAAGTCACCTGATTTCCAAGTTCCCAAGTCCTAAGAGTGTCCAGGACTCTAAATTGTTGAATAACTGCCGATTGACATTGGAGAAAGAGTTTTCTTTTTGAGAGGAAGGAAGGCACAAGCAACTCTGTGCTATTTTTGATTTTACAAATATTATCTCATTTGATCCTCACAACAATGCTGGGATGTAGGTGATATTTTTGTCATTCCAAGTTTACAGTTTAGAAACTGAGGCAAACTGGTTAAGTGACTTGATGGATCACTTGATCAGTAAATATTTGAGGTAGAATTAGAATTCAGATCTTTCTGACTCCAGGTCCAGCACTCTAGCCACTGTGCCACTTAACCAAAATCCCATGCCCAAACTACTTCTCTTTCCTTCCTCCCTAAACAAAACAAAATTCTCTCCCAGTACTTTGAATAGAGCAACTACAAGTATTCCTTCCACATCTCTTCTTTCCTCATCATGGTTTCAATATATGGCAGGCCAGAATAAGAAATTAAATGGGAGTTTGGGGAGAGTTTTGCAGAAGTTGCAAGAGAGTTGAAGGCCAACAGATGACATAGAAAAAAAGCTTAGAAACTCATTTTTCCTTAATGTTGACCTACAAAAAGCCTATGATCAATTTTTGACCCAAATTCTACAATAAGATACTGTAAACATCCCAAAA
Source organism: Gracilinanus agilis (assembly GCF_016433145.1). Lineage (NCBI taxonomy): Eukaryota > Metazoa > Chordata > Mammalia > Didelphimorphia > Didelphidae > Gracilinanus > Gracilinanus agilis. Next base: position 348,794,782 of record NC_058130.1, on the reverse strand, counting down.
AAGAAAAAGAAAAATTCAGACTTCTCTGGTGTGAAGGGAGGGCCAAAAGTTTTTAATGTGGATTTTCTAGCTAGAAGGGGTGCTAAGTTTCTAATCCCTGAAATGTGGAAGGGATACTTGTTCAGTTCTTTTCAGTCAAATCTGACACTTCATGACTCCATTTGAGATTTTCTTGGCAAAGATACTGAAATGGTTTGTCATTTCCTTCTCTAGCTCATTTTACAAATAAGGAAACTGAGGCAAACAGAGCCACATAGTAAATGTCTAGACCAGATTTGAACTTAGGCTTTCCCGAATCCAGACCTGTCAATCTATCCACCTTGCCACCTCTCAGCTGGGTGGTAACAAAAGTGGAAAGTGCTGATGGATGATGATGCATGGATAAAAGGAGAGAACAGCCCTTGAGTAAAATTCAAAGGATGATAAATTGGAATGTGATTTCAACACGAGCAAGCAGAAAGAAAAGACAGATGGATCTAAAGAGAAGTTAGGAACAGAACAGAAGAAAAAAAGAAGCAAAATAAGGTTCTGATCGAAAAATGCAAATGAACCCCCATGGGGATTGACAATTGAAAATACAGATGCAGCACTTGGCGAATGAGTGATACTTTGGGTTTAAAAAAACAACAACAACTGTGATCTGAGATAATCTTGGAGAAACTAAGAGAGAGCAAAGTTCCTAGCTGCCTCTTGGTACCTAAGAGTACTGAGGTACACAGACAATGAAATACTCACTTGATGGATGGAAGGCAGGTTGCCATGGATACAGGGTGGCCCTGCCCATGGTGGGGAGGGCAGTCAGAACCTATCCTGCCAAAGGGCTAGACAACATCACATCTTGCTTACTCCAGTTCATTTCATTAGGAGCCAGAGCAAAGAGACCAAGTCAAGAGGGGACCCAGGGAGAACACACGAGAACGGAAAGAGGAAGTTCCCAGTTGTACTTAAAGGAGTTAAAGGGTGATAAACAGTAACTGGTAGCATTGCCAGTGGCTGACCAAAAGGCAGAAGTAACTTCTGTGGTTGGGTTTCTGCTTACATTTTCATTCTGTACCACTAACCTAAGTTTGACTGCTCTGGAAATCTGAGCACCTTTCCTGTCTGGCTTTCTGGGACTGGGATCCCTGCTTCCTTTGAGCGACAGAATGACCAAAGTGTTTTATTTTGGTCTTTACTGATGCACTGAGGTGGTGCCATATTGTTAGAGCACTAGGACTGGAGTCAAAAACACTGAATTTCTTCAGTTCAAATCTGACCTTGCATGCTTCCTAGCTGCCTGACCCTAGGCAAGTCCCTTAGCCTGGTTTGCCTCTCCTCCTAATACTTTCATTTTTAGAGGGCTAGTATCTGAATGTTCCAGATAATTTACCTTTCTATTAGCATCTCTGTTTAGATCTCTTGTGCATCCCTATTAAATTGTAAATCACTTCAGGGCAAGGACTGCCTTTTTTTCTTATTTGTATTCCCAGAGTATAGGGGCAGCTATGACAGAAGGAGAGACAGAGAGAGTCTATGAGGTGAGACTCTTCTAGCTCTCCCCTCCTGCCGAATATGCACTATGGAGACTTTAAGGGGGTGTCACCCCGAAACAGGGTGACCTGGATGGTCGTGCCCCCCACAGGAGTTGGGGTCGAGGTTTCCATATAAGAGGAGGTATGTGGTACCCCAATCCAATTCTGATTGAGGGCGGGGTTCACGCAAGCCTCCCCCGAGGTCAGTCAACTTCACAGAGGGTGGTCTGGTTTCAAGATGGAGGCAGCCAGACCAAGCTGTGATACCCCTCCCCCTCGTCTCTCAGGCACTCTGGAACTCTGACTAATGAATGTCTTTTATTAATATCAATATAGGGATTGGGGAAAGGGGTGAAGGGCAGAGGGATTTTGGGGTGCCCTCTTCTCTATTTCTATGGGGTCTGTCACTTGGGTGATAACCTTTAGGGTTCCCACTCCTAAGCATCTCCCCTTTGCCTCTTCTCTTTTTCTTTCTCTTTCTCTTTTTCTTTTTCTTTCTCTTTCTATCCTTTTCTGTAATTGCAAGTTAGACTGGAAAGGGTCTCTCAGCAAGATTGGATAATGGGGGATGGAGCCTAAGAGATTGCTCTCAAATGGAGTCCAAACATTTAGCTTACTCAACGATTGAAGTCTTGCTGGATGAGAAGTGATGGGATGCCTTTGAACAGGGAATTGGGGTTTCAGTGTCCAAAGAAAGATCCTCAGGAAGCCCTCAGGACTGGATTCGAGCTGAGATGTTCTCCTCCTCCCTCTGTCAGTCCTCTGCTGGAAGTCCTTTCTTCTCCTTCTCCTTCCCCTTCCTCCGGACCCTTACCCAGAATTCCCTCTTGTCTCAGCTGTCACCAATTATCACCAGTGGCCTTCTTCTGGCTCTTTTTGTCCCATTCCCCCATCCTTACATTAGGTAGCACCATGGATAGAGTACCAGGTCTGGAGTCAGAAGACTCATCTTTCTGAGTTCAAATCTAGACTCAGATACTTACTAGCTGTGTGACCCTGGGCAAATGACTTAATCCTGTTTGTCTCAATTTCTCATGTGTAAAATTATCTGGAAAAGAAAATGACAAACCACTCCATTATCTTTGCCAAGAAAACCCCAAATGGGGTCATGAAGAGTCAGACAAGACTGAAACATCTGAACAGCAATAAAATTCCCAGAGCTTAGAACAGTGACTGATATGGAGTAAGTGCTAAATAAATGTTGATTGAATTGAATGGAATTATCAAAAGACTTGTGCTCTTTAATGGGCAAATGTCAAAAAAAGAGGGTCCTGAGAGCATAGACTTGGGGTTGTATATAACAGTAAACCCTTAATAAGTGCTTATTGATGGGATTTGACTTGGAAGAGATTTCAGAAATGGACCATAAGTTCAACCTCTCATTTTATAATTGAGGAAACTGAGGCCCAGAGACTGGAAAATTATCCCTTCAAGGTCACAAATGTGGAAAGTAACAAAGCTGGCATTTGCACCTAGGTCTTCTGGCTCCAAAATCCAGCACTCTTTCTACTTCCTTAGGGGAAGGAGAGAGAAAAGGCTGGCCTTTGGAGGTGCCTAAAATCTCATTGTGAAAGCAGCTGTCTGGTTTTAGGCTGGCCATGCTTGGACAGAAGCAAGTCTGTTAATTCATTTGGACCCAGGAGGATAGGGCAGGGTGGTACGCATTTGATGCACCTTCACTTTGAACAATTATTAGATAGTTGAAAGGTTCACAAGGTTATTTGGGGGAATATTTAATACTGGACCATTTCTGAGGGTAGTTAGAGTGGGATTAGCCTGGATGACCTCCTATAAGTTTTCCTACTGCCTCTAGGATAAAGCATAAACTCCTCCATAGGATTTTTTAAAGCCCTTCACAATGCAGCTGCAACCTACCTTTCTGAGCTATCACTTACTCCACCTTCCAGCTAAACTGGTCTCCTTACTGTTTTCCCATCTCCCTATTCCAACTCCTGCCTCTCTCTAATTTTGGCAGAGACTTTACAGCATCTCATCCCCAGATGAAAGTTACTCTTTCTCCCCTTCAACCTCTTAGAAGCCTATGTTGCTGTTTAGTCATTTTTCAGTGACTTCATTTTGTATTTTATTGGCAAAGATATTGCAATTCTCTTCTCCAGCTCATTTTACAGATGAGGAAACTGAGGCATAGAGGGTTAAATGACTTACCTAGAGTCACACAGCCACTGTATGAGTCCAGATTTGAATTCAGGGACAGGAGTCTTTCTGGTTCTAAGTCCAGTGCTTTAGTTTTCTTCAAAGCTCAGCTCAGCCTACTCTTGGAGGAAGCCTTTCCTGCTCTTTCTTCCCTTTCCCCCTCAAGCCTAGTGATCGAGAGTCCTCTAATTAATTAGCTTTTATTAATTACCTTAAATTTATTTTTGGAAACCTTACCTTTCATCTTAGAATAAATACAGCGTATTGGTTCCAAGGCAAAAGAGTGATAAGGGCTAGGCAATTAGGATTAAATGACTTGCTCAGGGTCACACAGCTAGGAAGTGCCTGAGATTAGATTTGAGCAACTCCTGTCTCTGGCTACGGCTCTCACTCCCCTGAGCCACCTAGCTGCCCCTTATTTACTTATCTTTTATACTTTGTGTACCTCATCACTAGTAGAAAAAGAATATAATTGAGAGCAGGAATTTTATGAGATTTTTAGGGACCACACACTTCCTCTGTGCCTAGCACGATGTCTGGTATATATGTGTACAGATGGCACGGTGGATAGGGAGCTAGGACTGGAGTCAGGAAGACCCGAGTTCAAATCTGGCCTTAGACACTTGCTAGCTGGGAGAGCCTGGGCAAATTATTTAACCTTATTTGTCTCAGTTTCCTCATCTTTCAAAAGAAGTGGAGAAGGAAATGGCAAACCATCCCAGTATCATCCCAAATCATCCCAAAGTGGGTCACGGAGAGTCAGACACCAATGAAACAACTGAACAAGAAGTAATTAAGAAATGCTTGTTGAATTAAATTGAAATGAAACAAATCATGTAATATTGTAGTTATATGTGTTAATATTATTTCCTCTTTTTAAACTATCAGTTAAGTGAAAACAGACTGTGAATTCCTGGAGGGCAGAGAATTTTTTTTGCTTTCCTTTTGAATTTCTAACACTTAGCCCAGCTCCTAACAGAGCAGAAACTTAATAAATGCATCCTGACTTGATGTGATTCGACTCAATCCTATCAAAATTTTGTGTCTCATCATCTAACACATGCTTTGTCCCACTGGGTTGAGTAGTTGCTTTTATTTATATAATGTCTTCTAGCCTTTAGTCCATTTGATCCTTCCAAAGCCTGATGAGATAAGTATTTTCCCCATTTTACAGAAAAAAAAAACCCTGAGGTCTAGGGATGATGCTCAGGGTCACATGTTTTTGGTCAGCCATATGTGACTCTTCCTGACCTCATTCTGAGGTTTTCTTGGCAAAGACACTCCAATTCATTTGACAGATGAGGAACTGAGGCAAACAGAATTAAATGGCTTGCCCAAAGTTACATACCTAATTGTCTGAGGTCATATTTAAAAAAAAAATAACATTATTTTTTCCCTTATTACATGTAAAAGCAATTTTTAAACATTTATTTTTTAAGTTTTGAGTTCTAAATTCCCTTCCTTTTTGTGATCCTTTCTCCCCATTTCCCTGAGATTATAAGCAAACTGGTATAGATTTTACATGTGTGATCATATAAAACATTTTTCCACAGTAGTCATTTTGTGGAAGAGTTCTCACATTTGAAAAAGAAGAAGAAAGAAAATGAAATATAGTATGTTTCAGTCTGCATTCAGACTTCATTAGTTCTTTCTCAGAGAGCATTTTTCATCATGAGACTGGGATTGTCTTGGATCACTGCATTGCTGAGAAGATCTAGGTTATTCACAGTTGTTCATCAAGAAATATTGCTGTCATTGTATACAATGTGCATCTGGTTCTGCTCACTTCACTTTGCACCAGTTCATGTAAGTCTTTCTAGATTTTTCTCAAATCATTCTGCTTGTCATTTCTTATAGCAAATAGTATTCCATCACCATCATATACCATTTCCGAACTGATGGACAACCCTTCAGTTCCCAATTTTTTGCTACCACAAAAAGAACTGCAATAAATATTTTTGTACAAATAGGTCATTTTTCCTTTTTATTTTATTTTTTTTTAAATCTGAGATCGGTTTGAGCTCAGGTCTTCCTGACTCCAGGCCTGGTATTCTATCTACTGTACCAGTTAGTTGCTCTTTCAGGGTCACATGGTTAATGTCAGAGGCAGAACTGAAATCCAGGACTCTCCTAACTTGGTGTTGGCAATCACCACAACTCTTTTGCCCAAGTGAGTTTTTTTTCTTCCTTCCCACTCTCTTCAAGTGCCACCCCTCCCACAAACCTGATTCAAAAAATTTAGTCTAGTGCCCTGACTCTGGTAATTGTTTCTAACTTATCCTATGTAATTTGTTTGTACATAGTTTTTGGCATATTGTCTCACCCATTAAAGTGTGAGCTACTCAAGACAAGAACTGTCCAATTTGGAATTAAGCCTAAAGTATTATAAAACAATGTATACCTTTTGATCCAGTAATACCACTACTAGGTCTGTTATCCAAAGAGATTTTTTAAAATGGGAAAGGACCTGTTTGTACAAAAATATTTATAATTGCTCTTTTTATGGAGGCAATTGCGGAATGGCTGAACAAATTGTGGAATATGATGGTGATGGAATACTATTGTGCTATAAGAAATGATGAACAAGATGATTTCAGAAAGAGCTGGAAAGATCTTCGTGAACTGATGCAGAGCGAAATAAGCAGAACCAAAAAAAAAAAAAGAGAAAGAAATAAGCAGAACCAGGAAAACATTATACATAGTAACAGCAATATTGTGGAATAATCTACTGTGATAGACTTGGCTACTCTCAGCAATACAATGATTCAGGACAATTCTAAGGGACTTATAAAAAAGAATGCTATTCCCCTCCAGAGAAAGAACTCTTGGAGTCAGAATACAGATGAAATCATGTGATTTTTTCCACTTGCTCATTTGGGTTTTGGGTTTTATATGATTATTCACTTACAAAAACAAACTACATGGAAATATTTTTTATGATAATACCTGTATAACCCAGATCAAATTGCTTGTCAGCTCCAGAAGGGGATAGGGAGGGAGACACATATAACTTTGGAAAATTTATGTGGAAATTTGTTATTACATGTAATTGGTAAAAAAAAATTAAATATCTTTATAATAGAGCAAAAAAAAAAAAGGACAAAGACTCTCCTTTCCCTTTGTATTACCAGCTTAGCATAGTGCCAGGCACACAATACTCTTTATTAAATGTTTATTGACACTCTCTCTGTTGTACGAAATTTTTTCTCCACCATCTTGATTATTCCCCTGGTTCTTACACAAGCTAATAGAAAAAACAGGAATGCTAGTTGGTGCTTTCAGATTTTAGTGGTGTAGGTCCTTTTATTTAATCCCTTTCTTCTAACAAAATAAATTATCAAAGGTCCATAAAATCTTTCTTCCCTGGGATCTCCCAGAGGCATTTCATAATTTTCATTGCTGTTCTTCAGGCCCCTTCCCATTTAGCCCCCTGTAATTCTGCTGATGTGGAAGGGCAGCTCCCTTGAAGATCTAAGGGCCCCCATCATTCTCCTGGAAGACTCTTGCTATCCATCACCTTTGCCTCATTTTATCTTACTGCAGTTTCGACTGCCTCTGACTAGAGCCCATGAATGTGCCAACGAGGCAGTTTTACCATCTTCCCTCAAAGCAATGAAAGAAAATGATTGCTTGGGATGGATGCCTAGAGCATCCACCTTTCCCCAAAAGCAGTGTAGTCTAATGAAAAGAGCCCTGAATCTGAAAACAGAATCCAAGGATTTAGAACAGATTTAGAACTGGAAGGGACCCTATCCATCCTATAGTCCAATTCTCTCCTCTTAGAGAAGGGAAAACTGAAGCTAAAAGAATGAAAACCATTGGTTTAGAGGTCACAAGGATAAGAAGTATCAGAGCCAGGACTCAAATCTAGGTCTGATGTATGACTCATCTGAACAAGACCACAGCTCCAACTGACTATGTGACCTTAGGTAGATCATGGCACTGAATGAAACTTCATTTTCCATGTCTGTGAAAAGCGGTTAATGGGGGTAGCTGGGTAACTCAATGGATTGAGGGTCAGGCCTAGAAACAGGAGGTTTGGGGTTCAGATCTGACCTCAGACACTTCCTAGCTGTGTGACTCCAGGCAAGCCCACTTAACTCTATTGCCTAGCCCTTACCACTCTTCTGCCTTTGAACCAATATACAATACTGATTCTAAGATGGATGATAAGGGTTTAAAAAAAGTGGGGGGTTCATGATGCATTCATTATCTATGTAATAGGGTCATTTTGAGCAAATGAGGCAAATTATGTAAAGGATTTTGTCATCTAAAGCATTAAAGAATAGAGTCAACCTCCACCTCCAATGCAGGAAGACTTAGGGTCAAGTCCCACTTCTGACTGTGTGGCACACCTAGCTGTGTGACTAAGGACAACTGCCTTCACCTGTCATTGCTCTAGATCAGTGGGTCCCAATGTGTGGTGCGGGATTCCTAGGGAGTCTCTGAAGCCCTTTAAAAAATTAATTAATTTGTTTGTTACAATAACGTTCCTGGATATCTCCCTTCTTCTCTCCCTTCCTCACTCTAGAGAAGGCAACATTTGATAAATAAAAAAGATACATGTATATTTAAAATGATATCTTTCTTGTTTCTATTTATCAGTTTTTTTTTAATAGGTTCTGTTGCTGCATGTAATGATCTCTTGGTTCTGGTCATTCCATTCTTCAGAATTTCACTTAGGTATTTCCATGTTTTTTTAAAAACTAACCTGCTTATAATTTCTTATGATGCAATCATGTTGCATCACAATCATGTTACAAATTATTCGGCCATTCCCCAACTGGTGGGCATCCCTTCCATTTCTGCTTCTTTGCCACCACAAAGAGCAATGCTATAAATGTTTTACGATATATAGGTTCTTTTCCTTTTTTCTTTGGTCACCATGGGAAACAAGCCTAATAGTGGTATTTCTGAGTCAAAGGGTATTCACAGTTTTATAACTCTTTGGGCATAATTCCAGACTGATCTCTAAAATGGTTGGATCAGTTCACAGTTCCACTACAGGGAGTCCACAAAGGCAAAACTATTTTCATAGTAATATTAAGACATTTTAAGTTCCAATTTGGAAAATATATGTAGATGGAACCCACATAAACAAAATTTCTTAGGGATCCCCAATAATTTTTCAGCGCGTAAAGCAATCTTAAGACTAAAAAGTTTGAGATTTGTTGCTGTCACAACTATAAGTTGTAAAGGTCCTGACTTGTCCTGGTAGAGTTTTCTTCTTCTGGAGGTAAATGAAATCACAGAGCAAGTCCCTATATATAAGTAATTTGTTACTTTTTTTTGAAACCCTTACCTTCCATCTTAGAATCAATACTGTGTATCAGTTCCAAGGCAGAAAGATGGTAAGGGCTGGACAATGGGGGCTTGTCCAGGGTCACACAGCTAGGAAGTGTCTGAGGCTACATTCAAACTCAGACCCTCTCATTTCTAGGCCTGGCTATCAATCCATTGAGCAACTTAGCTGGCCCTACCAAATACTCTTATATAAGACTGCCAAGAGAGAAATCAGAGGGAGAGAGAGTAGCTGATTGAGCCAGGGCAAAATGACTACCAAACCAGCCTTTCTTTCCTCCTGTGGATGGTAGATTGTCAACTGGATGGCATGGTGGATAGAAAGCTGGGCCTGGAGCCAGGAAGACTCATCTTCCTAAATTCAAATCTGGCCTCAGACACTTTCTATATGACGCATGACAAGTCACTTCACCCTGTTGCCTCAGTTTCTTCATCTGTAAAATGAACTGGAGAAAGAAATGGCAAACCATTCCATTCTTTGCCAAGACTACCCCAAATGGGGTCACAACTGAAAAATGACTGAATAAAATAATAACAGATTTAAACAGTTTAAACTGTGCAAAATTCTTTAGAATGAATAATGGAGGGGGATGGAAAAAGGGGATACATCATTTCCCCTCTGGGCCTCAGTTTTCTCCTCCATAAAATGAGGTGGTTAGATTAGATGATGTCTCGGATGCCTCCTAGCTCTAAATTATTGGATCCTAACTCAGGAGTCAGGGCTCTTTCTTTTGTCCTGGGTATTGCCTTTGGCAGGAGAGAAGTGCTTAGGAGCTTCCAAGCAGTCATTTTCTTTCATTGCTCCAAGGGAAGATGGTGGTAAAGATGCCTCAGTGACATATTCGATGGCTTTAATAGTAGGCAGCTGAGACTTCAGGGAGATAAAACTAGGGATATATTTCCAAATGAATGAAAATCATATTCAATATTTGACTTTTCAGCTTGAATAATAGTTGACCACCACGAATAAAATCCTTTGAGCTCCTTGGATGAAAAGTCTTTAGAAATTTGTGTTAATGCAGAGATTGGGAAATTATAATTGGATCATAGGTTTTTAGATTTAAATTTGGAAGAGACTTGGGAGATCATCTAGTCCAACTTCCTGTTTTACAAAGGTGGAAATTGAGATCTATCGAGGAAGGAATAAAAATTTGTCCAAGATCATTCTGGTAAAAAGTAGAAAAGATGCAATTCACACTGAGGAAAGTAGCGTAATATATTTGGAAAGGAAGGCAGGAAGCAGTTATTAAACACCTTCAATGTGCCAGGCACATTACCCTCATTTTACACTTAAGGAAACTGAGGCATGCACAAACAATAAATAAGGTCACACAGCTAGTAAAAATCTGAGGCTAGAATTGAATTTGTAGCTAAGATACAGTGAATAGAGTGCTGGGTCTGGAGTCAGGAAGACCTGAGCTCAAATGTCATCTCAGCACTAGCTTGTGACCTTGGGCAAGGCACTTGATCACCATTTGCCTCAGTTTCCACCTGAGGCCAATAATAGCACCTACTTCTCCAGGTTTTTGTGAGGCTCAAATGAGATAATAATTGTAAAGTTTTTAGAGGACCTAGCACATGGTAAGCACTATCTAAATGTTAGTTAAAATAATTATCATCATTATTATAATTATTTTCCCGACTCCAAGCCCAACATGCACCATCTAGCTGCCTGGATGTAACATCACACTAGAATTGAAGCTAGAGGACCAAAGCTCAAAGTTCATCATTACTATTTACTACTTGTAGGACCTTGGGCAAATCAGTCAGCCTGGATTTCAGTTTTCTGTGTTAAATGTGGGGATTGGACTAGAAGATATTCATGGCTAGGAATCCAGCTAAAATCTAGCTAAAAATCTGTGATGCTATGATCTTCACTCAATCCTATGTTGTATAATATGCCTCAAAGTTCTTACCTCATACTTCTCCTTTCCATGTGGATTTTAATGAAATATGTTTTGTCCCACTTGGACACTCTTATTTATTCAATGCCCCATGACTTTTTGGGTCCAGAACTATAATTTCATTGGTGTCAGAGAAAGGACTCCATAGAAACTCTCTGCTGAAGCCAGGGAACAACTTCTCTTTAATTTATGTTCTAGAAGAGTTCCTTAGAACACCAAGAGGTCAAAGGAATAGTCTGTGATCTCACAACTAGTCCCTAAAAATCTTAGTGCAGTTTTAAGCTTTAATTCTTTTAGAAGTATTAATATTACACATCTATTCTTAAAATTGTTTGAAAGTTTAATTATTTAAATTTCTCATATGCTTGTTGAGTTTTGTGAATTTTGAACAATAAATTTTAATTTGAACGAGATGGAGCACCCTGTCATTACGTGTTGTATATGCTGACACTTTCTCAGGCCCGAGGATTAGTGGAGTGGATCCTCTCGCTTGTCTACCTCAGTTACTTGATCTATCTCCAATAATCTTTTTCTAGCTGCGTCGTCAGAACTGTCATGAATGCATCAAAACCTTGTTCTTTGGATAATACAAAGGCTAAAACTGAAAATGCAATTGTTTCAGTCGCTGAGCAGCAGCTGATGAAAATTTCTACAATGTTTGAATATCAGCTAGAGTGATATTCAGCACAAGATAGTGGTTTTGTGAAATGTTCATAAGAAATCTATACCTTTTTTATTAATGTAAATAATTAATCTTTCAAATGTTATATTTTCTAATAAACTGGAGGAATTCCATGTGAACTGAAAAGTCCTCCAGGAATTGATGCAGAGTGAAAGGAGCAGAACCAGAAGAACATTGTACACAGAGACCAATACACTGTGGTAAAATCAAATGTAATGGACTTCTGTACTAGCAGCAATGCAATGACCCTGGACAATTATGAGGGATTTATGGAAAAGAACACTACCCACATTCAGAGGAAGTACTATAGGAGAGGAAACACAGAAGAAAAGCAACTGCTTGAACACATGTGTTGAGGCGGACATGATTGGGGATGTAGACTCGAAACTACCACACCAATGCAACTATCAACAATTTGGAAATAAGTCTTGATCGATGACACATGTTAAAACTATGGGGGGGGGAGATCGGGGGTGAACGGGAAAGTAAGAGCATGAATCATGTAACCATGATAACTTTTCTAAAAAATAAAAATTATTAAAAAAATATGATAGAAAAGGAAACTGACAAAAAAAGTAAAAACAATATTGTCTCTCTAAAAAAAAAAGAGTCATAAGAGCTTCAAGGTCTGTCCATCCCAACACAGAGAGAATTTGACTGTTGGGTTACATGTGATTGAGAAAAGAAAAGAAAAACTAAATGTTGAAACACACACACACACACGAAATTTGTGTTTCTTCTGCCCCAGCCAAAGTACTGGTTTGCTAATGAATAGTAATTTTATGTTGATCTCGAATTGAAAGTTAATCTATCAGGAAGGGTTGGTCATGGTGCCATGGATCTGCCCCCTTAGAGATTGAAGGATTTTCCCTCCCCATAAATGTATGCATAGATTTATCCATCTGCCAGTCTGTCTTCAAGATTAGACTTTAAAGATGTCTTAAAGAAATGTCCTATCAAAGTAGGCAATTCACAGTGTGGAAGCTTTCTTCAGTGATGCAACTTATTTGTAATTGAACAGACTTAGAGATTTTCTTTGAGCCCTGGATGCTTAAGCTACTTGTTCACGCCCTGAAGTTAGTGTTAACCAATCAATTATCTAACAAGAATTTTTTAAGATCTTACCTTAAGATTTGCATGGGGAAAGAAATGGAAAAGGAGAAAGTGTCCCTTTCTTCAAGGAGTGTGAACCAATACATATACACATAACTACAGACTGAATAGCTTAAGAAATACACCAAAAATACAAAATAATTTTGTATTTTACGGGAGATCACTAGTAGAGATTTGGAAAAAGTGCCATGTAAGAGGTGGTGTTCAAATTGCACTTTGGAGGAAACTGGGGAATTGAACAGGCAGAAGGGAGGAGGGAATAAATTCAAGCTATGGGGGACAGACAGCTTATGCAAAGGCTGAAATACCATGTAGGAACCATAGTAAGAAGAGCAGTTTGGTTAGATCAAAGAGTATGTGAAAGGAAGTAATGGATGAGGCTGGAAAGGGTGCCAAGACTTTAATTGCCAAAGAGATGAATTTGTATTTGATTCTATAGGTAATAGGACCCTCCAGGATTTATTGAGCAGGGGAATGACATAATTAGATTGGTGCTTTATACTCTCTGTCTCTCTTTATAGAAATATATTTATATTATATATGTTCCTACAGATATGTGGGAATAGATAGGTACATATAGGAACACACATACACATATACAGATACACACAAGCATATGTGTAGCACATACATTCTATATACACAAATATACACATAAAACACATTTATATACATTTAAAACATACGTGCACATAAAACATACAGAGCTAAACATTCACATAAATGAAGAATATGTGTATACATGTCTATATATCTATAGGATATTTACATTAATATCTATATAGTTGTTGTTTAGTTATTTCAGTCATGTCTGACTCTCATGACCCTATTTGGGTTTTTTTTTTGGCAAAGATATTGAAGTGGTTTGACATTTCCTTTTCTAGCTCATTTTACAGATGAGAAAACTAAGGCAAACAGGATTAAGTGACTTGCCTAGGGTCACACAGCTATTAAGTATATGAGGTTAGATTTGAATTTAGGAAAAATTTTCTGACTTTAGACCCAGCTGTGTCACCTAGCGCACATGCTCTCTCTCCCTCTCTCCTTTTTAAAATAGGCATCTATCTCTATGCATATCTCTATCTCAATATCTACTCTATCTATCTATCTATCTATCTATCTATCTATCTATCTATCTATCTATCTATCTATCTATCTAACAAAAATACACATACATGAAACAGCTCTACCTGACCTCAAAGCCTGCCTTTTGCCTACTACACTACACTGTCCTTAACAAACATCCGTAGTGCTGCTAAAATGTCCTAGTGTCTAAACCAAGGATTTTCAACCTTTTCTGTTTCAGGGACCAGCCTTTGCCAGGTTAGTGAGGCCTATGAACTCATTCTAAGTATATCTATTTTTAAATGCATTAAAAAATACAGAGGATTACAAAGGGAGCCAATTATATTGAAATATAATTATCAAAATAAAACAAAAACAAAAACAAATTAATGGACTCTTTGTGAAGAAATTCTAATCTGGTGCAGACTCCTCATGTTTGTTACTTCTGTTCCTAATCTCATCTCAATCTAAACCTCTTTCCCCTCATTTCAAACTATCTTGATTCTTGCTTCTGTGTCTTATTTCAGTCTTTTTTTAAAGTTACTGTTATTTCTAAACTCCTGTCTTACCTGTCTACACCCCACCATCCTCAATTTACCAAACCCAGTACTGTTTTCAGCTCCTGATCTGACTTTCCTACACCTACCTTGAATGTCTAATTTGAATTCCAGCATGGATCTGCTCTTCGTCATTAACATCATTTCAACCCCAATCTACCATGGCAGTCCACTTGATCCCATGTGGGCCCAGAGGCCAAGATGTAAGTTCATCCACCATGGAAGCAGTTGTCAGACAGGTCCTAGGCTCTGGAAAAATAGATAGTTCCAGGCAGCCAATAAGGAAGAGCTGAGGAAGATGGCTCAGAGGGGGCATTTGATGAGAAAAGGGATCAAGACTGAACTTTCTCTTTAGAAACGACTCAGAGTTAGAAAAATACAGTTTGAATCTACAGGAGTCAGGTACAATTTGACTCTTCTCTTCTATTTTTTCCTTTATGTTGGAATGGCAAAATGAGGAACTGTGGAAAAAATTAGGGACCATATAGAGGTAAAAAATATCTCTAAATGAAAAATGAGTCACTCATCTCCCTTTCTCCCATCCAATACTCATTAATACTTATGTACTTATTTCTGCCTTGTGAGAATAAGGGAAAAGCTAGTGAAAACAAGCTTTTGAGCCTCTTTCAATGACTGCTATCCATGTGGTACCTTCCATGTTCACTGGAAAGAACCCATGTTTTAATATGAGAAAACCTGGGTTCTAATGCTAGCTCTGTCATCCATTGGTTCTCTGATCTTGGGTTATCAGTAGGCATCAGTTTCTTAATGTGTAAAAATGAAGATTTCTTCTCATTTTAACATTTGGTGAGTGTGAAATAGAATTCTTTGAGGGGCAGGACTGTCCGAAGAAATCCTTGGCCTTTTTGTTTTCCTGACACTGAGCCTACTTCCCACTCCTCTCTCCCCCACAGTCCTGTGTGTTCTGTCTGAAATATATGGTTTATTCCCCATTTAGGAGAATCTTCCCATGTTCCTCATTCTTCTTTTATTGAGGGAGATAAAATCATGGGGTGCTTGAATTCAGGCCAGATTCCAAATTGAGCATCTGGATTTTACCAAGAGAAAGATCATTCTCTCCCCTCCCCTCCTTCCTCCTTCTTTCATAGTACTTACCTCAATGCACATCTTGGCTGCAGATACAGCTCCTACACATTGAGGAGTCAAGAGTCTGATCAGAAACAGGCAACATATGTAGCTTGCTGTCACAGAGGCCATTTCCTCTCCAGCCCAACTGGCCTCTCCCCTCTCTGGAGTCAAACAGTAACCATCAACCAAATGTACAGCAGGCCAGAAGGCTCAACGAAGTGTGCTCTGAAAAAGTGAATGCATGGGTCAAAGATTTCACCCTTTGGGCAGTTTCTCCTTTCTCCCACAACAAAAAGAGGAAATCCCTCTTGGCTTGGGCCCCTCCCCACCCACACACCACAAAAAGTTTAGCCCTCCTGGGAGTATGCATGATTAGCACAGCACTTCCTGATGGCAAACATGGCTTGAGCTACCAACTAGAGCAGGTATTCTCAACCTGGGATTTATGAATGGATTTCACAGGTTCCATGAGTTTGGTTGGATACACACACACACACACACACACACACACACACACACACACACACATCTTTATTATCACCATAATTAGTTTTCTTTGTAATCTTATGGATTTTATTTTGTGCTTTAAAAATGTTCATCTGAGAGGGGATCCATGGGTTTCACGAGACTTTAGGGGATGGAGGATTTGACACAAAAAAGGTGAATAATCCCTGATGTAGGACTAGGGGTGGAAGGTGGAGTGGGTGTCCAAGCTAATAATTCATTTTGATGTGGATCCATTTTAGAAAAAAACTGAGAACTTTCTGCCCCTGAAAATGAAAGCAGCTGGGAAACCATAGCGTTATGTGGTAGAGAACTTTAAATGGTTTGAGGAAGTTCAGATAGAATAATTTCTTGTAGCAAAGAGAAGGATGACTATAGAGAAGGAAGGGCAGAAGGATACTTTGAGGTTTGGGGTGTAGTGGCATAGTGAGGGTGTGAGAATGGAATGGGGATAGGAAAAACTTGACTGAGTCATAATCTTCCTATGAACTCTTAGGCTATCACCTCTATTCATCCACCAATCCTTCTTTTCCTGAATACTCTGGGTTTGCATGGCACTGCCCTCCCCACTAATTCTCTTCTTATTCATTTGGCCTTTTCCTTAGTCTTCAATGATCCTGAACTACCTTGCCAGTTCCTTCTCCATTTTAATTTACTGATAAGGAAACTGAGACAAACAAGGTTAAATGACTTGCCCAGCATTACACAGCTTGTAAATGTCTGAGGCCATATTTGAACTCAGGAAGACGAGTCTTCTTGTCTCCACCTAGCTGTCTCTTGACATATAATATATGCTTAATTAAGTGTTGACTGACTGACTGATTTGATTTTTGACTGTGCCAATTTATTTTCAAAACTTGCTTCTTTCTAAACCTGTTCTCTCTTTGTGGTGGAATGTTCCCTTGGATTTTGCATTTTCATTGGCCTCACTTGAGGATCTTCTCCTTTTTTTGTCCTTGGCATCATCTCCTGGAACCTCAGCTAAGGGACTTATCTTTCCAGGCTTTGCAAAGTTTTTTTACTTCCTTCTTTGTCATCCAAACCTCCTTAGGAAGATTAGGATCAGGGGTGAATGTGGAGAAATATTTCCTGATTTCCCTTGATTTGTTGCAATATTTCCCATTGTGTCTAGTCTTTCTGTCTTAATATGCTTATTTAAGCGGGTATGACTATTGCTGAATGGTCAATTTAAGCAATGAAAGGTTCCTTAAACATAAAATGAATTTTTTTGAGACACAACTTCCTTTAATTTTATTTGAAAAGGCAATAAAGTGAGGTTAAATAAGTGTGGTTATTATAAGAAGCTAATACAAGGCACTAAGTAATTGTTGTAAGGCAATAATAAATACATATTTATTATTATTATTGTTTCATTATATTTGCAATAGGACATTTGATTTTTTCTTTTTTTTGTACTCGAAGTACATGGAATCAATATTAATGTTTTTGATTTTGAAGGATAAGTTTACAATATCTTTTAGTCCTAATATCAATGCATACCCAAAAGCTTAAGTCTATGGAAACCTGCCATTGATTGTAAGTATTATGGAACTTTTGCTAATAATTGTGTCTGATTTAAGAAGAAGGGATCACAAAAGAGCCACTGCACAGATTGATGAGGATCTGCACCAAGACAGATGACTTGATTTGAGGTTCGGGAAAGTGGCTGTTTGACATATCCAGATGCTGAACTTTCTCGTGCTAGATTTCCAACAAGTACCTTAATTTGGCTTTCATTTTGGCTCCGCTATCCCTGAGAGTGAAGGTAAAACCAGACCAGGGAATCATACTTCCCTTTTACTTCAGAACCTAGTCCCTTCTCCTTTATAATTTGGCAATTTTCTATAGTTCTGGCTGCTAATGGGTAAAGTGCAAAATTGCTGCAATTGTGCTACAGGCTTATGGGACATAAATCACTTTAATTGGGCCTTGCTGGTGATTCAAGAACCTGTTATGGGTTTATTCTTTATTTTTTTATTCAGAATTTTATACACATAAGATTTTTATTATTTTTTAATTTTTATTTTATCCAGAATTTAATTTTTGTTCTTTTATTTGGTATATTTTTGGGGGGTTATTGGTTTTCTTTTGACAACTGATTCATATACTTCATTAACTCAGTCATGTATCCCAGGGTGATTCTGGTGTTGGTCAACACCTTCCTCAAGGGAGGAATTGTGTAATTATCCTAAAATCCAAGGTTTAAAATCTTTTGGAGAAATTTCAGGAAAAGAAACTCGCCAATACCCCGAATCAAGAAAGTGGATCTTTTTGGAGAAGGTGCCATAAGGATGCTCGTGGAAACCACACACTGCATCAAAATATCCAGAATGAACTTTGGGATATAATGAACTGAACTGAAGGGGGTTGAACATATTTATTCTGAATGTAAACTCTTATGCCAAAGTGGAATGCCCTCTAATTGGCATTTTGTCGATATGTTTATCAATCATTTTTTTGTTTATTTCCTCTTTTCTTTCCCTCTTATCCCCACATTGTTGTAATTTCCCCTTTGTAAAGTGCAATATGTTATGCACCTCTAGTCAGAATCTTTAGAGGTATTAACTACTTATGTGACATGATTCACTGGGGAGTCTAGGCATGTAAATCTGTGAAATTTCAACATGCTGCCTCCCAAAAGAATCACAGGGGGGATTGCATAGAGGGAGTTTCATCCCCTCCCCTTTCTTGGATTGCCAACCCAATTCATCCTATTTTGTGGGCCAGGGCTGTGTCCATGAACATGAATAAAAAGGTGTAGGTGTGACCCAACCTTGCTCTATTTCCCTGAATGTGGCAGGGGAGATGGACAGAGAATTATGCTGGAGGAACTACACATGGTCAGACTTAGAACAGACAAGAGACTTTAAATATATGCCTATCTGCTTTCTCTATTTCAAGTGATTATTAATAAACTCTATGGCAATAAGAACCTGAAATATTAATTTAAATCTAACACAGTCACATGCATCACTGGAAATATTCAGGGAAGCCCAACTCAGCTCCATACATATTCCTATGGAGTGCTCTCTCATCAGAGTAGATGGGTAGGGTCTGATGACTCTATTATACTCTTAACATATCCATCCACAGTATTCCATTGATATCCTTATGTTCCATTTTGCTAGTCTAGAGGAATTAATGATGACAGGCGTTAAAGTTTAATGCCTTAGAATTGACATTTTTGAATTGTGGGACTTGAGAAGACATCTGAGAGTCGCTTGGACAGAAAGGAGATCAGGTCAATCAATACTTAAAAGAACTTAATTTGGACTATTTGTTGTAAAGTCAAATATTAAAGTTGGAGCTTAAGTACTTTGGCCAAGATAGGATTCATTGGCATTCCCTGATGCTGGGAATGACTGAAATCAAAAGGAGAAGGAGATGATAAAGGTTGAGACCTCTGTCATCTGGAGTTACAAAGAGTTGGACATGACTAAACAGTAAAAGGTATTGTTATCCACTGGTCCAATATGACTTCTGGATTCAAGCTTGACACCTTCAAACTCTATCAGTCCTTGGTGTAAGATAATAATATTTAACAAATTCATATAACATAATTGATGTCATTGAAGAAATAGTCCAATTACTGAAGAAGCTGCTAATGTATTTTTTTTAGTCCTCACCTTATGTCTTTGTATCAATATTGTGCATTGGTTCCGAAGCAGAAGAGTAGTAAGGACTAGAAAATCAGGGTTAAATGACTTGCCCAGGATCACACAGCTAGGAAGTGTCTGAGGCCAGATTCAAACTCCTGTCTCTAGGCCTGGCTCTCAATCCACTGAGCTACTCAGCTGTCCCTCTTAGCAATATTTCTTGATAGCTGTTTCTTTCTGCTTATGGTTCTTACTGAGGTAGAAGTTACCACATACTTTGTGGTGCTCAGGTGCTAAAATATTTTTATACTTTGTCAAATTCTGCAGAATGAATTAATTCATGATGGTAATAGCAGACACCAATTAAAAAAATTAATTTGTTTGGGGGTAATTAGTCCACTGGTTAGATTTATACCAACACACTCAAAAAAGGTTTTCTCCATTTTAAAAATTATTGAAGATAACAGTGTTGTTTTTGTCATCCATTTCATTACTAGGTATAACTCCTAGAGTTTGCTATAAGTAAAGATTTCCTGTGACCGCAGATTCTTCAAATTTTTCTTTGCTAGATTTTTATAATCTAAATTTAATTTATTTCATTTAATCTGGTTTTAGGGATAAAGTGTTTTTTTTTAATGATTGTCCTGCATTGATTGGAAACATGTTGTATGATTTAGGACTGAGTGGACTGTTGACAAGAAGCAGGATGAAGCCCTTGCCTCTAACTGGTAACATTTAGTTCCAGTTTTGATGTTATATAAGGTGATCACCACCATTTGTCACAAGTAGAGTGAGCCTGAATCTGCCCACATTCTTAGATTTATAGGAATTTCACCCCATTGGTTGATATGCTAATTCAATCTGTACAATCATTAAAACCCAATCCAGAATTGCATGTTTCCTATCAGCCTTTTTAGTTATAGTAGGAGTCACCCAGATAAGAAAAAAAAAAGGATAAGCAGGGCAGGTAGGTGGCTTATTAGATAGAAGAGTGCCAAGTCTGGAGATGGGAAGTCCAGGGTTCAAATCTGACTTCAGACACTTCTCAGCTGTGTGACCCTGGCCTTCCCCATCTTTGATTTTGTTTTCCTCCAACATGAACAATATTCTGGGCTTCATTGACAGCAGCAATAATACCAAACAACAACAATAATGGTATTCTCATGATTCTCATCCTCAGAGTTAGTGTGAAAATAGATAATGGAGGGCACCAGGGATATTACAATACATCTAAATAGTTGTGGGTACACACACTGGGTTGTAGGAGAGACTGGACCAGGATGGGAAGACCAGAGTTCACTGGATTAACACAGGAATGGCAGTTGGTCTTAACTGTCACCCAGCTTTCCCTAGGCCAGAGTCTAGAAACAAGCAGGCAAGGTAAAAGGGTTTAACTGATTTAATTATATTTAACTAAAAGGTGGGAAAGGGATTTCTATACTTAAAACCTAATGACAAAACCACGGGGCAAGGGGAGGACTTCTCTACTCTAATCTTAGTGATCTAGCAGGCAGAGCCCAAAGGAGCAGTAATGGAATCATTGGGAGCCTGCATCAAACCTGGTTCCTGCCAGGCTTGATCAGCACAGCTAAGGGCTGAGGGTGGCTTTGGGGTTTCTCACAGTAATCCACCAATGATCTCTGGATGTCAAAAGCCAAGGTATCCAAGTAGAGAGGGTGTGCTTGAGATGCTGTCCACCAGATCCCAAACTTCTCCTCTTTCCTTGGAGCTGCTCTGTTGTTCTTGTTCTAATTCAAGTGGACAAATGGCAGCCTCTACACTGATTTGGACTGCCCAAAGGGCAGTCCCTTGTTCTTGATTTGTTACTTATTGTCACGTGTGGGTAACTCATCTCCCCTCCAACTAAGGGAGGTAGGGATGATATAATCTCGGGTAAGTAGAGTTTTGACTATGAATGGGCTAGAGCTAATTCCATTTACACAATCCCCCCTGATGATCATATTGGGTGCCTAGTCACCCCAAGTGATCATTTTACATAATCACCTTATACCCACAAAGGTCTTCTAACTACAATAGTTAGAGATAAGAAGGGAATGGAAAAGAGAGAAAGCAAACCAATGTTTGCTAAGCGCATTGACAAGAAGTCAGTTGGGGGCAGTCCCCTATTGGTATAACATGTAAATTTAAAGTAACTGTTCAAAACCCATCAGTCCATTCATTTATACTCAAAGTTCATTCTGGATCACTCGATGCAACAAACTCCATCAGTTCAATCAATTGCAACCCAAAGTTCATTCTGGATCTCTTGATTAAATGTAGATTCTTCAGGCATCTCTCTGCAAACAGTTCATTCTCTGGATTAAGGAATCAGCAAATTTCTTTCCCTGAGAAATTTTCTCAAACAAAATAAAAAAAATTAAATCTTGGATATAATAAAAATACAATAAAATTTTGGATTTTATAAAAATATAATCCCCCCTGATGTGGGTAATTAAAAAGAAATACCCAGATCAGTTCAAGATATATAGTTGAGTCATGGGGTTGTATGAGTAAATTCAAAAGAAAAAACAAAAGTATTAAAAAAAAATCAAATAGAAGAAAATTGAAACTTTGGGAAAAGAAAAATATTAAAATCAGAATCAAAATATCAAAAGCTATGTATACAAAATTTTTGAATAAACAAAATAAATTTATAACAGGCCCTTGTATTAGGGTCCAAATAATATAATTTCCATCCTACTAGTTTGTAGGACATAATGCAGTAATACTGCACTTACCCATTTGCAGCCAAGACTACAGGAAGTTGCCATTCTATAAGAGAGAAAAAGGACCAGATTTATATGCAAGGGAAGTGTCTGTCATTCCCTTCATTCTCAGGAATATATGGGTGAGCCAGATGATGGCCAATCTGCGGTACCTGACTGGCAGTGTAGTTCGGAGGGTCCTACATCTTAACATATGTTAAGCGTCGCAACTTCGATTCTTACACTGAGTTCAAGTCCTTAGTGTTGGCGTGGGAGTACCTCAATCCCACCTATATTTGTATGATCTCTTTGACCTTGTGCTCCTTGGCACTGTGCAGATGTTCTCATCAATCCCATTGGGATTGGTTGGTCGGTCTCCATGACTTTGTGCTTTCTTAGTGCTATTAATGGCTCTTGTGTTCCCTTCTCCTGGAATGAGACAGAAGCATTAATCACAGTCCCATAGCATTTAACGATATATGGCAGGTTCCCAAAGTCTAAGGCCTTTTGAGTAAGCAGTAATATTACAGCAAATACATATATATATTAAAATTATAGCACTGCAAAAAATAATAAAAAATTAAGTGATTATATGTACTTAAGTACACAAAATGAGAAAAAGGAAAAAAAATCAATTATTCTATTAAAATATAAGACTCTGGGCAGCTGGGTAGCTCAGTGGATTAAGAGTCAGGCCTAAAGACAGGAAGTGCTAGGTTCAAATCCAGCCTCAGACACTTCCCAGCTGTGTGACCCTGGGCAAGTCACTTGACCCCCATTGCCTACCCTTACCACTCTTCCACCTATAAGTCAATACACAGAAGTTAAGGGTTTAAAATAAAAAAAAAGATAATAGGAAAAGCAATATGAAAATTAAAAATAATTTCAAGGAAAGAATCAAGAACAACCAATGTGATTCCAAAATTAGCATCCATTAGTATATGAACTGTTATCTCCAATGCAGGTAACAGGAAATAGTCAATCAGGTTCAATAGAAGATGCCCTCTTTACATGTGAGCAATGAATCCAAGAGTCCTTTTCTCCAATTTTCATAGCTGTTGGGGAAGTTAATAAAATTTCAAATGGGCCATCCCATGAAGGCTGAGTTGCCCCAGTGCTCTGGAAGTTCTTTATATACCCCTTGTCTCCTGGGTTCAGGTCATGAAGTGAAAAGTCTATTGGTCTTGCTTGTACTGCAGTTCCAGATTCATGGAGTTCATGCGGTTTGTGTTGCAATTCCTGTATATAAGAAGTAATAGAAGTATCTCCTCCTAATAGTGATGTATATGCAGGAGAAAAAGGCTTAGCCTGTATAGAGGGATGTCCAAAAAGCATCTCATATGGAGAGATGTGTAGATCTCCCCTGGGCCTGCTTCTAAGATAAAATAGAGCTAGAGGGAGAATTTCAGGCCATTTTAGATGTCTTAGTACATAATTTGCCAATCATGGTTTTAAGTTCTCTGTTCATCTGTTCAATTTGGCCTGAACTCTGGGGGTGATATGGTACGTGGAATTTGGGAGTTATCCCCAAACAGGAATATATTTCAGATAAAACTGAATCAGCAAAGTGACTCCCCCTGTCCGAGTCAATATGTGCAGGCAGGCCAAAATGAGGAATGATTTCTTTTAAAAGCACCTTGGCATCAAAGGCTGATGTGGCTTGGGCAGTAGGAAATGCTTCCGGCCATCTGGTCAGTTGATCCACTATGACTAGACAGAATTTATATTGTCCAGCCTTTGGCATTGTTATGAAATCAATTTGTAAGTGCTCAAAAGGTGTGTAAGCCAATGGACGCCCACCAAAAGCCTTGACACGAAAGGCGTGTTGGTTATATGCTTGGCAGTTAGGGCAAGCTGCACCTACTTTAGAAGCTATAGTGGTTATGCCAGGAGCTATCCATACCCTCTTAACAGAGTCCACAATGCCCTGGGTACCAAAATGACCATTTTTATGAATAGATTGGCAAATTTGGTGATAAAAGTTTCTAGGGACCAGGGGTTTTCCTTCAGAGGACACCCATACTCCATTTATCTGTTTAGCTTTAAATTTCTGCTTCCATTTTGTTACTTCCTTCTCATCATAGGAAAGTAATAAATTTAAGTCATCAGTGGTTGTTAAGGTTAAAATTAATTCAGGCCCTTCTATAGCTGCTAGCTTTGTAGCAGTATCTGTCCGGTCATTTCCCCTAGAGACAGGGTCAATGCCACCTGTATGGGCAGAGCAATGAACTACAGCAAGGGCTTTGGGTAGTTGGAGAGCAGAAAGAACTTCATTAATAATTTTTGCATTAGCTATAGATTTTCCAGCTGAGGTTAAAAATCTTCTCTGGAGCCATAACATACCCACTGCATGACATATTCCAAATGCATATCTAGAATCTGTATAAATTATTGCCCTTCTATCTTTGGCAATTATACATGCATGTTTTAGGGCTATGAGTTCCGCGGCTTGAGCACTTAGATTTGAGGGCAGTGAAGCTGACCATACAGTGTCAAATTTTAGGACTACAGCAGCTCTAGTGTAGCGTATGCCATCCCTCATAAAAGAAGAACCATCAGTAAATAAAACTAGATCAGGATTTTCTAAAGGAGTGTCCAGGAGATTGTTTCAAGGCTTTTCAGCCATGGACACTAGTGTTTCACAATTATGTAAAGGTTCTTCTGAAACTGGTAAATCAGGAAGCAAGGTGGCAGGATTAAGAGTTGTACAATGTTTTAAAGTAATATTTTCATTATTTAGCAAGGTTATTTCATACCTTGTAATTCTCTGAGCAGAAAATGCCTGTGTTCTATGTCTTAGCAGTAATGCTTCCACTTCATGTGGGCACATAATTATTAATGGGCATCCCAATACTAGACCAACAGTTTTTGTCACTAACAGAGCTGTGGCAGCTACGCCTCTAAGACATGGTGGTGCACCTGCAGCTATTGGGTCCAGCAACCGGACACTGGTAAGTTCCCAAAGTTTGGGTTAAAACACCTGAAGCTACCCCTTTACGCTCATGTACATATAAAGTAAATGGTTTGTTATAATCTGGGATGCCTAGAACAGGAGCAGACAGGATAGCTTGTTTTAAATTCGATAGAGCTAACTTGTGCTCTGGCTCTAATTTAAGTTGTTCAGGGACTGAATCTTTTGTTAGTGCTATAAGGGGTTTAGTAATTTCCCCATAGCAAGGGATCCACTGTCTGCAAAAACCTGTTGCTCCTAAGATTGCTCTTAAGTGTTTTTTAGTGGCGGGATCACTCAATTTTTGAATATTTTCAATGTGCTTAGGGGAAATATAGCGAGCACCAGCTATCAAGATGAACCCAAATATTCTACTCTGGGGAGACACTATTGAACTTTTCCTTTTTATATCTTATGTCTTCTTTTATGTAATTCTAAAAGAAGATGTTTACTATCTTCTTGACATGTTTCAGCATCTGGTGAAGCCAGGAGCAAGTCATCCACATATTTAATTAACTTACTATTTTTAAATGTTGTATTATCTGTATCTTGGCTCAAAATCTGTGCAAAAATGGATGAACTTTCGCAATACCCCTGTGGAAGACGCTGCCACGCACCCTGAGAATTATTCCAGGTAAAAGCAAAAATATGTCTGGAATCCTCATGAATAGGACTTGAGAAAAAGGCTGAGCACAGGTCCATGACCATAAAGTAAGTGGCTGTACTGCGAATAGAGGAAATAATTGTGTTTGGGTTTGAAACCACAGGGTGTCTCTTTATAACATGATTGTTTATAGCCCTTAAATCTTGAACAAATCGATATTGGGGTTTTCCATCTGGGCCTGATTTTAGCTTCTTAACAGGTAGAATAAGTGTATTATATTCTGACTTGCATGGGATTATTATTCCTTGCTCAATTAATGAATTTATCACTGGGGTGATTCCCTCAATGGCTTTTTTTGATAAGGGGTACCGAGGAATGGAGGGAGCTGGCCCTCCTCTTGTTCTAATCTGAACAGGAACAGCTGATTTAAGTAGGCCCACATCAGTAGAAGATGTGGCCCATAGAGACTCTGGGATATGTTATGAGTAAGATTAGATTAGGTAGTTATTAGGTATTGATTATATATTGATTAGGAAGTACCTAGCAGGAAGGAGCTGGAGCTGGGAATTCCAGGTTGGAATGAAGGAGGAGGAAGTCTATGTGTGTGCTGTGTGTGGACTCCATTAGTGGTAGGCAAAAACTGTTGCCAACCTGGGAGAACTCAGAGCAAAGGACACCTTGCATCCTGTTTTCCCCTGGATCCTGTGTGGTGTGGCATTTAAGGAAAGAACAAGAGAAGAGGACAGTGCTTCAAGCAAAACCCTTACAGCTTAGTTCCTGAAACAACTGTAGCTCCTGGCATCCAGACATCATCAGTGGATGGCAGTGAGAAATCCCAAAGCCACAAAAGCCCCAGCTGTACTCAAGCCTGGCAGGTTCCAGGTTTGAGGCAGAAACCAGAAACCCAGAGCCTCCAGTATAGTTCCTTGGGCCCTGTTAGTTAGATAGTTTAAATTAGTGTAGTGAATAAGTCCTTCCTTGTCCCTTTGAGTTTTGTTATTAGGTGTTAAGATTTTAGAGTAGTCATTCCTATCCCTCCTTTTAGTTGTTTCTAATTAAAACCCAATTTCACCTTGTTACCTTGTCAGTTAATTCAAAGCCTCTGGCCAGAGTGACAGTTGGTTGTTATTTTTCCAGTTGGGAGTGGTGTAGCTGTACAAGACTTCAGTGATCAGCTTTAGTCTCTCTTTACATCCCAGAGAGTGTTCCCACAAACCCCATAGTTGATTTTAATATCCCTGGTGACCCTATTACTTATACTTATCTTACAGATATCATCTGGGATTTCAAAAGTGGGAGGTTCCTTTACTTCCTGCTCTTCTGAGAGAAGTACAGGGAGCAAGTTTAAAGAGTCCTCCAGCAATTCCAGTGACATAGAACCATCTGGATTGCAAATTATTGTGGCTTTAAGTTTACATAATAGATCCCTTCCCAGTAAATTTGTGGGGGATCCAGGCATTAAATGAAAGGAGTGTTCGATTGATAAAGGTCCGAGACTTACCATACGAGGAAAAAGTTTTGGGACCTTTTGAGGTGTTCCTGATACCCCTACTACATTTAGAGAGCCAATAGAATTACAGTTTTCATCTGGCTTGCTCACCAATACTGATCTTGAAGCCCCAGTGTCCAGCAAACAATCGTATTGTCTTCTTTGCTAGATGCCACCACCACACAGGATCCCAGGGAAATCAGGATGCAGGGCGTCCTTTACTCTGAGATCTCCCAGGGCTCACAACAGTTTGTGCCAACCCCTAATGGAGTCTCTCTCAGGGCACAAGCCACTTCTTCCTGCTCCTTCATTCCATCTTGGAATACTCCAGCTCCAGCCCTTCCTGTCCTATCTTAATACTTAAATAATTGTCAACTAATCTTCCTCACAACATTAGGCAACCCAGGTTCAAATCGTATCTCTAACATGTACTGGCTATATGACCTTCCATAAGTCACTTAATCTCTTAGTGATTTTGGCAGTTCTGTAGATTGATCCTATTGAGGGAGGCTTCCTCACCACAGAGTTCTCTATACCAGCGAAATCACAGGTCTTGTCCCTATCCTACCTATCTCCATATCTAATGAAGTTCATATAAAAGCAGTTCTGTGGCAAGTCTCTCTCCCACCATTATCCTTTTATGTTTGATATTTTCTAGTCTGTTGTGTAATTGAATTAAATGATTTTTATTTTATTTTAAAATTTAATTTAATTTTATTATCATTCAAAACACATTTCCATATTGATCATTGTTGTAAAACACACTCATACAAAACCCAAACCCTAAAATAAAACAGTAAATATGCTGAGGTGAAAGATAGTTTGCTTAGATCTGCATTCTGACTCCAACAGTTCTTTCTCTGAAGGTGAAGAGCATTCTCAGTCATGGCTTTCAGGATTGTCCCAGATCCTGCACTGCTGAGAGTAGCCAAGTTTTTACAGATAATCATCATCTAATATTGCTGTTATTGTATACAATATTCTCCCAGTTCTGCTTATTTCACTCTGCATCAGTTCGTGCAGATCTTTCCAGCTTTTTCTGAAATCATCTTCCTCATCTTTCCTTATAGCTCACAATACGTACCACAATTTGCTCAGCCATTCCCCTCAATTTCCAATTTTATGCCACTACAAAAAGAGCTGCTAGAAATTAAATGGTTAATTATCATAGAAGAATAGAAATATTGGGATGCCTATCCATCTTCTTTAGGTTCACTGAAAGGATTTTCTGAACAACTCCAGGAACACACAGGAGGATGGATCTATACCTCTTCCCATATGGTTTTGATTTCTTCTGCTTGAATTCTCTCTATTGAGAGCATTTTGTTCCATGCAGATTGGAGGTTATGAATATTCAATATGGTGATGTCTATTAAAATCATTGCTCTTACATTTTTATGGGTCAGTGTTAAGCCTGAGTGATTGTAGGCAACAGTTTTGTCTGCAGGGATGCGCTATTTCCAGTGCAATTATTTCTTGAATTCTCTTTTAAAACTACTGACCTAGTATATCAGAGCTTTGACCTTAGAGCTAGGAAACTCTATATTTGAATCTTGTCTCAGAATTGTAATAGCTGTGAGACCCTAATCATATCACTTACCCTTTCACAACAAAACAAAACAAAACAAAACAAATACTTGCCTCTCATCTTAGAAGTATTGGTTCTAAGGTCAAAGAGTGGAAAAGGCTAGGAAAAGGGGGTTAAGTGACTTGCTCAGGGTCACACAACTAGAAAATGTCGGATGTCAAATTTGAACTCAGGTCCTCCCAATTCCAGATTTTGCTTTCTATCTAGTGAGCTGCCTACTTGCCCATTTACCCTTAAAAAAAAATCCTTCCCTCCCCTCCTTATCTGTAAAATGAGGGTAATTATAGCATAATTGCAAAGTTGTAGTCTGTATCAAATGAGGACGCTATCACCTCTCTCTTTGTCCCTGTCTCTATATCTCTCTCTCTTTATCTCCATCTCCATTGGTATCTCTTCTCTTCTCCATTTCTGCCT
Source organism: Gracilinanus agilis (assembly GCF_016433145.1). Taxonomy (NCBI): domain Eukaryota; kingdom Metazoa; phylum Chordata; class Mammalia; order Didelphimorphia; family Didelphidae; genus Gracilinanus; species Gracilinanus agilis. The sequence continues at coordinate 348,765,556 of NC_058130.1, read as the reverse complement.
CCTTCTCTTTTTCTATGTCATCTAAACCTATACAAAGCACTCTAAACACCTTAAAACACTATGTAAATATTAGCTATTATTACTACTATTTAACTCACAGTAGTATGATTGTGAAGATCTAAATTGACAGTGTCTTGTGAAAAGTCTTGGAAACTCTAAGCCCCATACAAATGTAAGTTATTATTATTATTAGTGTGAAAAGGAAATTGCAAAGGGCTATTTAAATGTCAGCTCTCTAGGAGGCTCTGGAATCATCCTTTTGATTAAGCGTGGGATGCCCAAAGGCATGAATCTGCCCAGATTAGCTCTGTAGACTGAGTGAATTGAGGATGGGAAACTCCCTGGGTTATTGCTAGGGGACCCTGAGGGAAGCTCTAGCCTTTTAGCAGAAAATCGGCAGGAAAAGGGATGGCGTTCAGAGGCCAATTCCCGTACCTGGGGAGCCCTCCAGGACCTGAGCAGTTACTCATCCTTAGGGAGGGCCTCTGGCACTCAACAACTCCATTTTCCGAGACTGGTGCATGTGTGCGCTAGGTGTTTTTGAAACTGCCTCGGTAATTCAATCATGGGAGCCTCGAGCAATCAACGTGCCATCTGGACAGAATCTAACTTGGTGCCCGAGAAGATAAAGACATCTGGACTTTTGTAAATGCCAAGGACGTGCCAACTCAGTCCGGGACTCGTGGACTGCTCCCAGCCCAGAGCTGACAAGCTCCCTTAATTGCACACAATCTACAGCTTTGAGCTCCTGCTGGGAAAGCCAATTGCCTGATGCTGCTAAGGAGCATCTCAGCTATCACACTCTGGCAAAAGCTGTCAGTGTGCTTTGGCTCCAGCCAAAAATCAGGAACTTTCCCACTGCAGTCTCTGTTAAATAGATGGATTTACTACCCGGCCGGCTTACCTAGAGCTCCTCCATAATGACGCCCGATGCCACGGAGTAGGTGGCTGGTCCTGCCCCTGTTCCAGCTAGAGCTTCACTGTGGCTGCTGATTGTTAAGTAGAGCTGAGTGGAAATGTTTGCATATACAAAGAAGCTCATTAAGGTGCTTTGCCAGCTCTACATACAGAATCAGTCGGCCCCATCGTTTTAGCTTTCGGTGGCCTTTTCAAGGAAAGAATAATAGCTCACATTCAATCGGGTACAATCGTGTTCAACAAGCATTTATCAGACCCCGCTATGTGCCAGGTACTGTGTGAATCGTTGGGAACACAAAGGCAAAAATCAATCAACAAACATTTGACAGGCGCCCTGTTATTTGCCAGGCACAGGGGCTAAGTGTTGGGGAGTGTGTGTGTGTGTGTGTGTGTGTGTGTGTGTGTGTGTGTGTATGTTCATGCGGGGGAGTGCGAGGGTAGGTGTTTGGGACTTCATTGGAACAGAACTTCTGGTGGAATATAGATAGTCTAAGGTAGTTAAGTGATTTCCCCCGGGGGCACACCGCCACTTTTTTCAGAAGGAGAACTTGAAATCAGTGCTTCCCCTCCAAGCCCAGTTCTCTATTCACTACAGCACACCCCTTCCCAAAACAATGGGGTTATAAAGATAAAGACAAACTAATTCCTGCCCTCAAAGAACTGATATTTTCCTGGGAAAATATTGTTGTTCGATTCTGTGTGACTCTCTGGGACCCCATTTGGAGTTGGCTTGGCAAAGATAATGGAGTTTGTTATTTCCTTTTCTAGCGCATTTTACAGATGAGGAAACTGAAGCAAACAAGGTGAAGTGACTTGCCCAGGGTCATATAGCTAATAGTAAATGTCTGAGGGGAATTTGAACTCAGAAAGAAGAGTTTTCCCAACTTTAGGACTGGCACTCTATCCACTCTGCCACCTTGATGATTGATTGTTATTCAATCAATATGCATCCATCAAATACCTGTGTGCTGGCATTGTGCTTAGAGCTGTTAGTAACATTATTGTTTTCATTGTATGGAGAAAACCAAGATAAATACACTAGAAGACAGGGAGAGTATACATAGGGAGAACCAACCTCACTGGCAGACATCCTGGAGGAAGAGGAGTCCCAAGATGACTAGGATACTCCCTTTCAGAGAACCAAAAGCTAGGACAAAACTAAAGGCTTCATTCAGAAGGTGTTATTCGAAGGGAATTGTGGATTCCAAGAGATGAAGGTGATGTCTGGAATGGGGCTAGGCATGGGGTGGGTTATAGGAGGTAGAATGGGTCAGGAATAGTGAGAAGGTCCAAAGTCCTGGCAACACCGACTGCCTACTGTTTGGACATTCCATGCAAGGTGGCATCATCCAAATCAAGCCAGAAGGAACTTTAGTGGCTATGTTGTAGAATGGTACCCTACCTCACAATATCCTATGTTTAGATTGTGATAAATTTTAGAGGTAGTAAGTTATAGTGGATAGAGAGCTGGGCTATCACCCAAGTCTGGAAGACCTCAATCCAAAGACCCTGGGCAGGATCATCATCATCATCATCATCATCATTCTCCTCCTCCTCACGTACATTTATGTAGTACTTTAAGGTTTAAAAAGCTTTTATACACATTAACCCATTTGATCCCCACAACAACCCTGTAATAACTATAAAGTATTATTATTCCCATTTACATGAGAGAATTGAGTCTGAGAGAAGTTTGGTGACTTTTCTAAGGTCCCACAGTTGTGTCTAAAGTAGAATTCTCAGGTCTTTCTGACTCCAGGTCCTGCTCTATCCATTGTACCATCTAGTTGCCTATTTAATTTCTCAGTACCCCCAGAAAGTTCTCTAAGACTATTAGTTGTATAACATTGATAGGGAAGGGCAGCTAGGTGGTATGGTGGAGAAATCACTGGGCTTAGTAGGGTCAGGAAGACCTGAGTTCAAATCCAGCCTCAGACACTTAACAGCTGTGTGATGCTAGGCGAGTCACTCAGCCCTCATTGGTTCAGTTTCCTCATCTGTAAAATGTGCTGGAGAAGGAAATGGCAAAGCATTCCAGTATCTTTGCCAAGAAAACTCAAATGGGGCCATGAAGAATTGCAGATGACTGAAACAACTGAATCCAACACAAGGAGAGGGGATTTCCCTGCACCAGGGAAATCACAAGTCCATCCCCTCAAAAAGTCCAACTCAAATTATAATTTGGTAAATTACTTGTACAATGAACTGTGCTTATTTTCTTTAAATCTCCCTTCCAACTGAAACACACCACTTCTTTGGAATCGAATACTGCCATTTTGATTTGTAAATATACCTAATAAAAATTGATATCAACTCCTTTCTTTGCCAGTGTCTAGCTCTCACATGCTTAAGCACTTTTGAAGCTGAGGGGGTTTGCTATGCATCATGAATATGTTTCTCTAAGATAACAATAATAAGTGTCATTTATATAGAATAAGCAAAGTACTATGTTAACAAGATCTCTTTGCTGAGGGGCTATTTGAGGTTGACTTTCTTTGTTTTTAGAATAATAAAAAAAGATGGAGATTTTTTTTTGCCAGGTTTGCTGTTTAGAAGATTTTGAAAGTCCTATTGTTTCTGACTTTTGAAAAGTGTTCGTGTGTTTACTCAAGTGGTTTGAATGGAATACTTAAGTGAATGGCAGGTTGCCACCTTCAGATAGGGAACTGGTCAGAAGCCCTGCTATCCCTCAGAGCCACTCTGTCTCATAAAAGAGATTTCTATTTTTCTTTCCCCTTGTCTCTCTTAAAGGATTTGTTTGTTTTCCTTTACTGTCACTCATTTGATTTCTCTTCTGCTTCCTTTCCTGGTGTCTTTTCTTCTATTATCGTTGCCATCTTTTACCTCTCGTTAGCTTTTAACCTCTTCCCTTTGTACTAGAACTCCTTTTGCCTATAGATCTTTATTTTCATCATCCTGCTGACCCTTCTGCAGCTGCTTTTCACATCCTGACAATATTCATCTCTCTTTTACTTCTTAAAACTCCATCCCCACTGGCTGCCTACATTTTACATCCCTTGGCCCTTTAGTTTGGGAGCTGGACTATGGCTGTCCACCTGCTTAGTCTGCTCAGCTGCCTGAATAGCTGGAGAGGAAACCATGTCTCAACTCTTAGCCTAGAACTTCCTCTCTCTGATTGTCAGGGAACCCAATGCCCAGTTGATTTGTGCTAACAGCATGTACTAGCTGAAGTGCAGAAAGAGCAGGTGGGCCACAAATCTCCAGAATGATAGCAAACAGACTGTCTTGGCCCTGTCTGGAAAAAGGAAGCATTAGTCGGCAGAGCAACCAAGTTTATCCCTCTATGGGACCAAATTGAGATTTCAACTTTTCCTATAGGAGATGAAAGACCTGCTGGGAAGAAAGTTAAGGAGCCAAGAACTAGTGTAGCTGAGAGATTTTGAGCAGGAAGTGGAGGAGGAGCTTTTTAGGAACAGTAAATAGGAAGCCTGAGAGAGTCTACATTTTTATAATATTGCATAAGGAAACATTATGAAGGGCACAAAAGCAGCAGAGGCTGGGTAAGAGGTTACTGAGTATGGCAAACATGGGGGAAATGTTTAAGGTTAACAGGAGCCAATCAACAATTGTGGCAGTGACTCAATAACAGGAAAATATTGAATTTATAGTTACTAACTCACTGGATTTCTCCTTTGGAATCCAACTGCTTCTCACCATGATCTTTTATTATGAGAAAAAAGAATTAAAATCTCCACCTTTTTTCAACATACAGAGGTGACATACTTTAATCAAAACATGTGTTTATAAGTAGAATAAATTAAATCCAATATAGAGTAAATATAATAATTTAAAAGGTAAATATTCATTTCAATAAAAGATTTTTTAATGAGATGCAGCATAGGTGGAGAAATGACCTTGAAGCCAGAAAGACTTGGGCTCAAGTCCTGCCTCTGACATCCACTAGATACATTACCTTGACCAAATTGCTTAACCTATTAGTGACTTCAGGTAATGGTCTGAGTCTGTAAACTAGCATGGGAAGAGGGAGTTCCTCACAGGAACCTCGCTTTAGCAATACAATTTTGATTTTTTTTCTAGGTTTTTCTTTTTTTTAAATAGCATTCTTTGCTTTATTAAGGAATTCTTCATAGGTTTCCATTAAGTTGTGGGCTACTCTATGACATTTAAAATGTAATCTAGTTCATAAAAATTCATGGATCTGTCGTATAAATTAAGCATGGGGATCTCTACCCTGAGCATCTGAAAACTTCCCCCATACCCACCTGTGGTGGAATGGTGATTTAGAACAACTAAGTTTTTTTTTAATTTGTTATCTAGTTGTTTGTTATATTAAAATTACCAGGTAGCTCCCTCCCTTCCTTCATCGCCAACCCTCATGAGAGAAGGCATATTTCGACAAAAAAAAAATTGTATACAATTATTTCTTGCTTGTTTCCATTTTCAGTCCTTTCTCTATTCTAAAAGCTGTAAAGGTGATTGAAGCAGGTGCTATGGAACCCTTAAAGCTTGGTCAGACATCAAAGATGCCAAGGACCCAGGCCATCGACAGTTGTCCTGACTTTTGTCCTGCCACAGGACTTTGATGACTCTGGAAGAGAGAGTGAAACTTCATGCAACTCTGCCTCACTTGAGTCCAATTCCAGTTCAAGTCAAGACATCACCCCCTGATGTCACTGGTCCTTTTTGAAAACAAAAAATGCACAACGAATTGAGATATACCAATATATGTGAAATATATTTAATGCAGACATTCGAAAGCCATCAATGAATGCTGCCTGAGTATATTTACTTAATATTTGTCAGCCATGTTCAAATCTAGCTCTAGAACTGATTTGGAACCAGAAGAGGTTTAGTTTGATAAAATAGTTTTATTAGGAAGTATGGCTCATAGCAGGTGTTGGCAAAAAGATTTCCCTGGGGACTGTACTACTTTCGTTGGATGTTGGCATGGATATGGACTCTACCCAGCAGTATCAGTAAGATGGCATTGGTGTTGATATTGTGATACTGGCACTGGCATAACTGCTCATTTGCTCTCTCCCTCTGCTAGTTGTGATGTCACTATTAGAAGTGATGGGGTCTAGATCAAGAACCTGTTGAGCTTTACTTTAGCCCAGGAATTGGGCTAGGTTGTTTGTTTGTTTGATTCTTTTTTTTTCTTTTATCCTTACCATCCATCTTAGCATCCATACTGTGTATTGGTTCCAAAGCAGAAGAGTAGTAAGGGCTAAGCAATAAGGTTAAGTGATTTGCCCAGGGTCACATAGCTAGGAAGGTTCTGAGGCTGGATTTTAAACCCAGGACTTCTGATCTCTAGGCCTGGCTCTCAATCCACTGAAACACATAGCTGCTTCCTAGGTTGTTTCTTAAAGTTTTGAGAGAGACAAGCTATTCAGCATTTGTCCTTCCATACCTCAATTTCGTAATTTTCAAAATCAGAAAGATCTTTTTATTCCCATCCTCTCTCCTGAGCAGAAAGTCAGAGGCAGTCTGAACTAATCCTTAGAATACTGAAATTGTGATCAGGAAGATCTTGATTTGCCTTCTGCTTTGGACATTTGCTATTTATGTGACTGTGCAAAAACCCCTTAATTTCTTGAGCCTCAGTTTCTTCAGCTATAAAATGGAGTTGATAAAAGTACTTAACTTCCAGGAAACTCATGAGATTCTAATGAAATAATGTGCATATATGGATTTGTGAACCTGAAAGCATCATCCATGTGGGAACTATTATCATTATTATTATTGGTATAACCTCTCAACTCTCTTCCCAACTGAAAATATTTTATTATGTGATTCTATCACTGTGATTTTATGAGGGGGAGCAGGCCCTGCACCAAAACAGATAGACCTCTCTCTGACTCAGTAGTTAGATTCATGAATTGCTCTGGTCAAAAAAATTCACCACCTAGTATTTTAATGATGAACTTTTCCTCACTCAGCTAGCTGGCTAGCATGGTTTTCAGAGGATAGATAGCTCACTCTACACACAAAGCTTTACTGGCTTGGTAGCACCTAGAATTTTTGTTCCATTGAAATCTTTGAGAAACCAAGCACATCTCCCTGTCTCAATGAATCAGTTAGAGTAAGGTTTTAGTTTCTAAAAACAAAAACGTCACTATAACCTTTATTATCGACATTGACCTTTATTCAATTAAAAAATAAATGCACCATGTGCTGAAAACACATGTAATTGTAGGATTTATTTACATGGTGCCTATGAAAAGAAGTTGACAGCTAGGTGATACAGTGGAGAGAGCACTGTGCCTGAAGTCAGGAAGATCCGAGTTCATAATTGGCTTTAACCACTTACTAATTGTGTGACAGTGAGCAAGTCATTTAACCTTGATGGCCTCAGTTTCCTTATCTGTAAATGAGCTGGAAAAGGAAATGACAAACCACTCCTGCATCTTTACCAAGAAAACCCCAAAAGGGGTCTCAAAGAGTTGGCTATAACTAAAATGACTGAGTAACAACATGAATAGGAAAATATGGAGAGAGGAGGAACCCTTTTCCTCTCTCCAATATAGAACAGAATTTTAAAACTGTATGGAAGAGCAGCTTCTTGAGGTCTTTGCATCCTCAGCACCTCGCATAGTGCCTTGCTTATAGCAGCTGCTTACTTTTTGTTCTTGTTATTATATGATACCATAGAATAGGAAATCTATTCCAGCCCTTTCATTTTACAGCTGAAGAAATTAAGGCTCAGAGAATTTTACCTGCCTAATTCAATTCAACAAATATTTATTAAATGTCTGTGATGAGCAAGGCATACTGAGCATCCAAAGCCAAAAATGGAATAAAGCCTTACCTTTAAGGATCGAGTACATAGATAAATAAATGCAAGAGAATTGAAATAGAAGTTAAGTGACTTTTCCAGGTCATATAGCTAGGAAATTTCTGAGGCAAAATTTGAATGCAGGTCTTCCTGACTCCAAGACAGCCTTGAATATTTATGTCACCTAGAATGTTCGCCTTAAAGTAATTAATTTTTTCCCCTATGTTTAATTAAATTGTTACACATTCTCTCTATCCTACCTCCTTATTTAACTGAGGATAAACTGAGACCCAGGAAGTTGTAACATGATATACAGCATAAAAATCAGAGCCAGGATTTTAATCCCAGACTTTTGACTCCTAAACTAGCACTCTCTCCATTACACTATCCTAAAAGCAGCCTTCAGCATACCGTCAGTGCTTAATTTGTGTTGGTGAATTAATGAATGGAGTGAAATCAGCATAACAGAAATAATTTTCCCTGGCCCATCCTATTCTCTGGCTTCCCCTCTTCCCTATCCATCACCCACTCTAGGAAACAAAAGTCTGGCTGCCCAAATAGCTTGTTCTAAATCTAGTCCTTTCTTTGGCACTTGATTTAAATGGCTTTGGCCAAGTAATCTTCATTTAGTGCAGCGAGGGTACGCAATGATTTAAAATCATTTACTGCTCTTCTGCTAAATGGGTAATTGGAATAGGCTAGGTGTCTCTCGGAGGAAGGGAAAGGTTTTGCCTTTGACACCAGATCCCACAATGATCCCTTAAAAACTGTGCCCAGCTCCTTGCAGCTGTCTCTCAAATGTTGATGCTGCCACCTAGTGACCACTTTCTGAATGTCACAACAAAAAAAGGATGCTCTGGGTATCCAAGCTCTGTTCTGCTAGTCTTGTCTTGTCTTGTCTTCCTTCTTTCACATTCCCAGGCACTTTATATTTTACAATCGAATTGGCATTTGTATCTTTTGTTTTTACAACACGTTCATTTCCCAGGTATCCTCTTTCTTTTGTCTCCCCCAATCTACAGGGTCATTCCCTTGTAACAAAAATAAAAAGGGAAAAGGGAAAACAAAAAGAACATCAAAGCAAAATCAGCAAACATATGAATGGAGCCTGATGGATTGTGAATTCTTTGCCCATTGACTTTTGGCAGGAAGTACATTTCCTCAAATTTTTTTCAGGGATACCTGTGGTCATTTTTAAGATATAAGATTTGGTTTCATTCGATTATTCTTTCATTTACATTGTTGTCTTTGTGTATATTGTTGTTCTGATTCTGCCTATGTCACCCTGCATTAGTTTGGCAAGTTGACACAGTGGATAGAGCGGTGGGCCTAGAGTAGGAAGACTCATCTTCCTGAGTCTAAATATGGCCTCAGACACTTACCAGCTGGGTGATTCTGGGCAAGTCCTTTCGCCCTATTTGCTTCAGTTTTCTTATTTGTAAAATGATCTGGAGAAGGAAATGACAAACCACTCCAGTATTTTTGTCAAGGAAATCCCAAATGGATTGATAAAGAATCAGATTTGACTGGAGTAATTGAACAACAAAAATTAATTCTTTTAAGTTTTTCCATGCTTCTTGTATTCATAATTTTCATTTTAAAAATGACAACATTGTTGTAATATTCCATTACATCATGTCCTTGGATAGCTGTCTCTAATCAGAGATATTTTATGTAAAGATTTTTTCCCAGTTGAGTCAAAAATTCCCTAATTTCCCCCAATCTCCTCCCCTCCATCGATTTTGCCAGTTGAATATTATAGGATCACATAATTACAGCTAAAAGAGACCCCAGAAATCATTTAGAATAATTCTTTCATCTTACAGATAAGGACAGTAACAGTGCTGGGAAGAAGAAAGCACGGAATCATACATTCATCAATTTAAAGTGTCAAAGCATTTTAGAGGCCATCAAAGTCCAACTACCTTGTTTTTATGAATAAGGAAGCCAAGACCGAAAGAGGAAACACAGCTAGGAAATGTTAGATAGTATTCAAACTCAGATCTTCTAGATTCCAAGTCCAGCATTAAATCCACCACACTACCTAAACTGAGTGTCAAGGGAGATTAAGTGTTCAATGTCACAGAGGTGGTAAATACTAGAGGGGTGAAATTTGAACCCAGATCCTCTCGAAAGTTCCTATTTCTGACTGAAAAAAAATGTGTGTATGCATACACACACTGATATGATATATGATATGATAAGATGTGATGTGATATACAACTAAGTGGCACAGTAGATAGTGCTGGATCTTGAGCCAGGTAGACTCCTTTTCCTAAGCTAAAATCCTCAGATACTTTCTAGCTGTATGACCTGGGGTAAGCCACTTAATCTTGTTTGCTTCAGTTCCTCATTTGTAAAAGGAGCTGGAGAAGGAAATATCAAACCCCTCTGGTATCTTTACCAAGAAAGTCCCAGATGAGGTCATGAAGAATCAGACACGCCTGAAATGACTGAAGAAGGAGAAGAAGAAGAAGAAGAAGAAGAAGAAGAAGAAGAAGAAGAAGAAGAAGAAGAAGAAGAAGAAGAAGAAGAAGAAGAAGGACAACAACAACAACAACAACAACAACAACAACAACAACTATATTAGGTTGCTATATTTCCACCTCGATGGCTTTATTTATAGATACATAGACACCATTATTCAGGAGGAGGAAGAGGTGGGTTGTGGTTCTAGCTACATAAATATCTATAAAATAAGAAACAACTTTTCCTTTGGTGTGTGAGGAGGGAGCGTGGGTGTGTGTTTTGTTCAGTAAGGATATGACATTGTAATTTAGGTGCCTAGAAATTGTACCAGTCATTCTATTTGTAGACTAACTCTCTTCCTGCCTCCACCTCTTTTTAATCTGTCAAAGTACTTGACACAAGTGGTTCTGAAAAATTTAGTTCCAAGTTTGTTGACCTCTTCTAACCAGGGCTCCTTGGCCCAGAGAGCTCCAAACAAAGGACGGTTCTTTGGTTGAGGCTTAAATCTTGCCATGGTATGAATGAATGAATGAGAAGCATTTATTACTATGTGCGAAGCACTATGTATACAAATAGGAACACAAGACAATACTTACTCGCAAGGAACTCATATTCTTTTTTTTTTTTTTAAACCCTTACCTTCCATCTTTGAATCAATACTTTTTATTGGTTCCAAGGCAGAAGAGTGGTAAGGGCTAGGCAATAGGGGTTAAGTGAGTTGCCCAGGATCACACAACTAGGAAGTGTCTGAGGACAGATTTGAACCCAGCACTTCCCATCTCCAGGTCTGGCTCTCAGTCCACTGAGCCACCTAGCTGCCCTCGGAACTCATATTCTAACAGGGGGAGACAATTCATATAGGTAGTTTCAATATCAGGTAATTTCTTTGACTTCAATATTAGAATATGAATCTTTAAGAAAAGTCTGAAACAATCATTCCTTGGATTAAAAGACTGCAATGACTTCACATTACCTGTAGAAACAAGGTTAAACTCTTTGGTATAGAATTTAAGATCTCAATAATCTGATCCAAAATAGTCACTCATTTTTAACCTAAATGCTCTTCTCCAACCAGTCTGGTCTGCTTACTATGATCTGTCCTTTTTGCCTCACATTAATTATGAACTAAAGTCACTCTGGACTCACGTGGGTTGAAATTCATTTCTTGGAAGCTTATTAATAATAATTTCAAGGTTTGTAACCCCATTCAGAGAGTTTCCTTTTTGAAAACATGAACTTGGCTTGTTTGGCACTCATCATTGTCTGGAAGTCAGCTTCAGTAGAAACTGGAGATTCAAACCAGCAGATCTTTCTTTGGATATGCCTAGGACCAATACCTGGGAGAAGTGGGAAAGTCCTTTGTAATATTTCCCCCACTATCCTCCAAAGGAAAGGGGTGAGAGGAAGTTTGAGAACCTGCATCCTTAGGCATATAGATAGATGCAGCTTAAGTTCAAGGCTCAGTTTGAAGTTCCTATTCAAAATTATCTTTATTCTCTAAAGTTCTTGGTACAAACTCAACCTTTGTCAATAGTTGCTACATGGTACCATATTTCTCTCTCTGTCAGGGACTGTTATAGACTCATGGAACTGGAAAGGATTGTAGATATTGCCTAGTCCAAACTCAGTTTTCAGATGAAGAAATTGAGACATGTTGGACAAGTGAGTTATCCCAAATCACTCAGAGAGTTAGCAGCAGGGGTGAGACCACATAGAGCTTAGCTTGTATCCTTTATGAAATAGGAATACTCTACCCTTATGCTTCACCCCTGGGCTTGCCAAAATCTTCTTTAGGAGTTTGGCATTTATAATGCTACCCTGTTCTGGAGAGGATTGACCTTATTTGTGTTTGTCTTATGGAAATCTCTCCTCTCCTGAGTTATTGATGTCACTCAATCATCCTTCATACTTTGTCATCTATGACATCCTGACTGAATGCCAGCTTAATAACTATCCATTTATCCAACTTTTCCCCATTTATTTTCAATATTCCACTTTCCATGGGCCTTGAGAGAACCTTAGGAGCTCAGCTCATCTGTTGTCCTTATAAGGAGTTCTCCTTCTGGGCACCTAGTTCCTAGACCCAGGGCTGGCAGAGACCTAAGAAGTGCTTTAGACCCATCTTCTCATTTTACACATGAGTAACCTAAATCCAGAACACTTAAATGATTTGGCCTACTGGGTTACAGAGGTATGATGTGCTTCAAGATTCCAAATCTAGTTGTGTTTCTACAAGGATTTGCCAACTGCTCCAATTTCTTGGAAAATGTTTTTTGTGATTTCTTGGGTAGATATGGAAGAATAGTATTGATAAAGATCCCAGCACATGATGTTAGAAGTGGGTTTAAGTTCCAGCTCCAGAGTGTAATTGTGGACAAGTCTCTTAATCTCTTTGAGCCTCAGTTTCCTTATTTATAAAATGGAGATCATCATATTGGCACTATCTACTCTCTACTTCACTCAACTAGCTCAGGACACCTGACATTGGGAAGACCTGAGTAGTAAATAGGAGGCAGGATTGGAATCCACTTCTTCTAGCTCTGAATTTAACACTTTCTTCTGCTCCATGTTTTCTCTTCCATATAAATTCTAGATCCCCTTAAGTAGATCATCAGTTGAACTCTTCAAATCCCTTAAACTTAGGAAACTACTCTTCTGGCACTGTTGAGAAGTAACTGGTATAGTAAATAGATGGGACACCCAACTTGGAATCTGGACAACCAGAGTTCAAATCCAGCTGCAGACACTTACTAGCTGTTCGACCCTGGGTAAGTCGCTTAACCTCTGATTGCCTTTGTTTCCTCAACTTATGATCTCCATTTTGGAGATCATAAGAGCACCTACCTCTTAGGGTTGTTGTGAGAATCAAATGACATAAAATTCATAAAGCACTTAGCATAGTGCCTGGTACGTAGTAGACACTTTAAAAATATTTATATCCACTTCCTCGACTTCCACCTGGTAGTTTTTGGGAAAAGTGCCATTGTAAACTATGAGGCACTAAGTAAATTATGATGTTGTTTTGGGGGGAATTTTGGGAAGATTAGGTGGGTTCCTGTCTTTTCTCTGCCATCTTGCCTCTTTCCCCCTCAAAGGTGAGTTGTGATAAAAATAAGTTCCTTCTTTTGTCTGAATTCCTCCTACCTCCCCTTATTCATTTCCTGCAGCCCCAACTCTGACTCATAACTCTCCCTCTTTCAGAGAATAAGAGTGATGAGTTAAGAATCTCATTTTGCTTAGTTCCAATATGAAATAAAATTACCAAGGTGGCAGCACTTCTTTAAGTGGTCCACCATAGGATTTTTGTCCTTGGTTTTAAATGTATCTAACTATCTATGTAAATAGATATATTTATATATAAATATAATTATTTGTAAAATAAATATGGTAATATAAATCCACATACAAGTTCACACAATATTCTATTTTATCACAATATATTTATCCATACACATACATATGTATCCACATATGTATGTGTATGTATTATATATTTATTTTATTTTTTGTTTAGTTTTGTTTTAAAGAGAAATTAACCTCTGGAAAACTAAATTTCTTTAAATTTTATTTCAGCCATTTCCCCAAGAGTCTAAAGCATCTATTTAAATGGTCAGCTTCTTGTTTAAAGTCAATCACCAGTTCTGCCCAAATCTTGCCCATAGCCAGACAAGCCAGTTTCTCTTGGTCAGCTGCCCTTCACCTGCCAGCCAGGTGAGGTCTGAGAGCAGGAGTGCAGCTGATGCATTATGGGTAGTTTCAAGCAGGAAGCTTGGACCCTTGTGAGGGAAGTGAAAGGCCATATCAAGTGATCTTAGGTAATGACAGGAACTGCAATGTGACTGCCTGATAAAGGAACTGAAAATGACCAAAAAAAAAAAAAAAAGCACTTCAGTGATTTTAACAAAATTACGCTAACTGCAAACTGCTAAATGAGGGAGAACAGAGCTTCTTTGGCCTTCTCACAAGGCCATTTGAACACCCAAGCTCAGTCCTGGTTTATAGCCTAATTTATACCTCCTGCTCCAATTAGGAGGCTCAGCTTGGACAGGCTTGAGTGAGGGCCAAACGCAAGGTCTCTTCAAAATTGTTTTTTAAAAAGTCTCTTAGGGCCTTGGAATCAAATAACCCAGAACAGGACCCAGTCAGTTTCAGTAAGCCAATTTTTTTACCTCAGACTCAATGATAGTATACACTAATGATTTATTTATCCTTAGCAATGGAAGAATCAAAATCATGCTCCAGATTGCTTTTATCATAATTTTCAAAAGCGAATACAACCCAAACCAAAGTCCATGCTATTTTATGAATAGGAGATAGGATGATGTAATGAAAAGAGTGTTGAATTTTAATTTGGAGGTTGTTGTTGTTTGGTCATTTTCAGTTCTGTCTGACTCTTCATGTCCGCATTTGGGGTTTTCTTGGCAAAGATACTAGAGGGGTTTACTATTTCCTTCTCCAGCTCATTTTACAGGTGAAGAAACCAAGACAAACTGGAGGAATTTGGAGGTCTTGGGTTTAAATCCGCCTCTACCACTTCCCATTTCTAAGATCCGGGGCAAGTTTTTTTAAATTATCTAACCCTCAGTTTCTTCCTCTGTAAAATGAGGAAATTGGCCCAAAAAACTCTAAGTCCTCTTATAGCTCTAAGTATAAACCTATATGGTATAGAGATTTGTCAGAGGAGCTAGTCTTAGTTACGTGTTCCTTGGTAAGCCACCAAATTTCTTTATTTTGCACTGCAGTTTATTCATCTGTTATAGGAGAAGGTTGGGCAAAGTATCTTACTTAATAAGTCTTTACATACAAAATCAAGATAATCCATATTGAACTTCCTAGTGTCTTTGATTGTCTTCTTCTGAATTTCTTGGCCACCATCATTTCCCCTTCTCAACTCTGCTTTGTTAACCCTTATTTCATTGGATCATAAATTCAGACCTAGAAGGGAAGAACCTTGGAGATGGTTCAGTATAAATTATTCATTTTTACATATGGGGAAATTAAGGCCCAGAGAAGTTAAGTGACTTTTCTTTGGGTCACACGGCTAGAAAAATATATGAGATACGATTTGAATCCAAGTCTTCTTGACTTCATATCCAGCGCCCTATCCTCTACTCCAAAGAGCCTCTTTCTTCAAAATCTGGTTCAAGTAACACCTGCCTCAAAGGGACCTTTCTTTTTTTGCTTCCTTCCTTCCTTCCTTCCTTCCTTCCTTCCTTCCTTCCTTCCTTCCTTCCTTCCTTCCTTCCTTCCTTCCTCTGTCTTAGAATCAGTACTGTGTATTGGCTCTAAGGCAGAAAAGCAGCAAGGGCTAGGCAATGGGGGTTGTGATTTTCCCAGAGTCACCCACCTAGGAAATGTCTGAGACCAGATTTAAACTGAAGACCTCCAATCTCTAGGACTGATTCTATTCATTGAATGACTTAGTTGACTCTGGGATCTTCTTGATTCTCTTATTTGTTAGCATGTTCTCCTTCTTGAAATGACTTTATATTATTTTGCATATATTTTGCATTTACTTATTTGTTTTGTTGTCATTCAACCATTTAGTCATGTCCAACTCTTTCTGACTCCCTAGACCATAGCATGCCAGATCCTTATATCTTGGACTATCTTTCCAAGCCTGTCCGAGATAATAGTGGTTGCTTCCACAATACCATCTATCCATCATGTCCTCAACCATCCCTATTCCTTTTACCTTCAATCTTTCCCAACATCAGGGTCTTTTCCAGTGAGTCCTGTCTTCTCATTATGGGGCCAAAGCTTCAACTTCAGTCTTTCCAGCATAATATCCTGAATTATTTTAAGTATTATTTATCTTATTTGTATATGTCATATCCTGCTAGTAACTGGATAAGCTACTTGAGAGACCATTTTGTTTTCATCTTTGTATCATAGTGCCATTACTTTAAAATAAACACTTGTTGAATTGAATTGGCTTTGCTTGAATTGGACCAAATGATCACTAAGGTCTTCTTTAGTGTCGTTGCTCAGTCTTATCTGTTGTGTCTCACTCTTTGTGATGTGATATTGAGATTAAATCTATCCTGCCCATCTTTAGATTTAATCACCAAAGGTGAAAACGTCCCCACTTAACTCACAAGTTGGGTGGTCTGTGACCCACATGTGTTAGAATGAGTGACAAATCATAATTTACTGACTGCTTCCTGGGCAGTCCTAAGAAAAGCATCTGTTGTGATTGGACACACAAACTAAGAGGAAGGCACAGGAAGTGACACAAAAGAGGCCCCTTTGAAAAGAGGCCTCAGTGAGCTGGGCTCTCTTCTGGTTCTTGCTTGGATGTGGAGGAACACTGGACCTGGG